>NW_007247067.1:242897-337087 GCF_000164805.1 Carlito syrichta
AAAAGAAAGAAGTGGGGAGAGAGAAGGAAGGAAGGAGAAGAAAGGAAGGGAAAGAGGGAGGGAGGGAGAGAGAGGAGAGAGACAAAGAGAAAGAGAGAGAGAGAGAGAGAAAGGAAGGGAGGAAAGGAGGGAGAGAGGGAGGGAGGAGGGAAAGAAAGAGACAGAGAGAGAGAGAGAGAGAAAAGAAAGAAAAAGAAAGAAAGAAAGAAAGAAGGAAGGCAGGCAGGAAGGAAGGAAGGAAGGAAGGAAGGAAGGAAGGAAGGAAGGAAGGAAGGAAAGAAAGAAGGAAAGAAAGAAGGAAAGAAAAGAAAAGAAAGTTAGTTTACCAGGGTTGCTCGCAAACCACCAACACTAGCATCCAACCTGCGGCTGTTCTCCTGAGCCACTATCTGGGTGATGAGCACAGCCTCCACCTAATGGCAGAAAGGTACTCAACTTCCTGTTCCCACCTCCATCAATGTGGGTAAGTGGTGATAGGAGCTGGGCTCTTGTTGCAAGAAGGGTGATTTGGGTTTCCCAGTCAGCCTGTGGAAACCTTTGATGAAAGGCAACGTGTGAACACAATGTTGAGCCATGGCTGAGAAATGGCAGGACTTCAATCCTGAGCACTTGTCAATGCAGGATTCTGGGGTAAGTACATGTCACATTTCTGTGCTTTTTAAAAAAATCAGAGTCTCACTCTGTCACCCAGGCTAGAATACAGTGGCACGATCACAGCTCAGTGCAACCTCAAATTCCTGAGCTCAGGCGATCCTTGCTCTTCAACTTCCCTAGTAGCAGAGGCTACAGGCTCATGCCACCACATCTGGTTAATTTTTAATTTTTTTGTAAATACAAGGTCTCACTATGTTGCCCAGGCTGGGCTCCAACTCCTGGGCTCAAAAAATCCTCCAGCCTCAGCTTCCCAAAATGCCGGAATTATAGGCGTGAGACACCACCCCGACCTCTTCCTGTGCTTTTCTAGTTTTGTTTTTTTGTCCCACAAGAAAGAAAGAAGGAAAGAAAGAAAGACATATTGTTCTTCTGTTACTTTTATGCTAAAGCAAACTCCTCTGAATTTGCTCCAAAAATTGAAATTATCATTAAAATCTCATTTAGGAATAATTAAAAGTCCCCTCAATTGAGTGAGAACATTAGTTTGAGGGGCAGATGCAAGTAATGTTTCGCTGAATGAAGGCTGTGTGCCCTTCCACTCTTGTTAGATGCTGTGTTCTGTGTTTGATCTCACTTTACCAAACTCATGCATGACAACAGTGGAACTGATACAACCCTGTCAGCTGCAAAGTGAGGTTGAAATCCTCTTTCTCTAAATAGAGAGATTGCAACATAGGTTAATGATAAATAATCACCTGGAAATAGAAAAAAATACAAAATGCCTGTAAGTACCCATAACCTTACTGGAAATGCTAGGCTGATATTAATGTTAGACCCCAAAAAGGTTGGTTGAGCAAAGGATCATAACCTCCCTAAGTCTGCTGCTTGATTTACTTAATATGTCTGTGAAAATATTGTTTGTGAGAAGAAACTGATGGAACTTTCCTAAGTACATTGATTTTTGTATTATATCATTAATGGAGGAGTGATGATGGCATTTCTAATTATGATGCAGGTGGGCCAAATTATTTGCCAGACAAAATGACTTAAAAACCAGAGATCAGTTTTGTTTTCTTTCTTTTCTTTTGACACTCTAGACTGAAATGCTCTCTGTTGCACTCTCTCTCTCTCTCTCTCAATCTCTCTCTCTCTCTCACTCACACACAAGCACACACACACACACACACCATACACACATACATCTACACCTCTACAATGACACTTGACGATTGCAAGTTGGAGTGGCATAATTATTTCATTAAGATGCAGAGGTAAATTCTGTACTAGAGTTAGAAACTGAATGTATAGTTTGTTTTTATTAGGTATGTTTCATGTGTTATTATTCTTTAATAATGCTAATCCTTTTATTCAGTTATTACATGATCCAGGTGAAAACTTCACTAAAGCAATATTTTCCCAAAAGACAACTAAAGTAGCAATCAAAATATGATGGTGTCCCAAAAGTAGGTGATCTTGGCAAGACCCAGAGAAGTTAGCAGGTCCACGAAGGAAACCACAAGTTTATCTTTGGAATAGAAGTAAGGATTCTCCCTTAGAGAACGGGCCTTCAATTTCATGATGGTAATTGAATTGCTTGTTAAGAAAGGCTTAATAAATTGGCAACTGTGATGTCATTTTCCTCTTTTGGTCTACTACCTAGACCCAAGTGAAAGATTGACTTACGTATGGAATTATCTCTCTTTTGCATTTATTTATTTTGTTTTTATTTTAAATCACTCCCTGAGGAATTTGCTTATTGACATTTAGTTGGGCAGAAATGTTTCATGTGTCAAATTGATTTGACTATATTTCAGTAACCATTGTGACTGTGAGTATGACCAATTTTTTTCTCACAATGCTGCCACAGGAATTGGTCTGTATCATAAGCCAGAGCCTCATAAAATCTCATACAAATGTAATTTCTTTTCAATTTCTTTGAGGAATATGCTAGATGTTTCATCCAAGGGCATAAAAGAAGAATTCAACTGATTGTTCAAAGAAGACATATAAACTATGGAATTCTCAAAATTGAGTAAGGTCCAGGTTTGTTTTAACTATTTCCACACACCAAAAAAAAAGCCTTTTGTGAAATTTAATCAACACTTAGATTTGCTATGCACATTTATTCAATTATTGATTCACAGCACAAAAAAATACTAATAGATTAAAATATTGTGGCTTTCCAAACATAATCTTTTAAAAATTGGCTAAAATTACCTTTAGTATTTAGCAAATTAGTAATAGCACTTATGTCCACAATCCTAAAGAAAAATAATTCTGGCACTAAAGACTGCTAAAACATGAAATTCAGAACAAGAAAATCACTTATTGATAAAATTGGATTAAGTAGAAAAATTAAATAAAACAACACTAATTTCCAGCCATATTTTTAAACCTAACATTCAGAAGACTAAGCACTGGTGTGACCATCCAACTATATAGCTTTGTATTTCTTTTTCCTTTGTTTAATTGAGTAATTCAAGGTCTGCTCCTCATCCAAATAATTCGTTTAGCATAAATGATAAATCTAACACATTTAGTGTGGAACTTATTGCTAGGTTCTTAGCAATTACTTGTTATTTTTAAAGGTATTTTTGGTTATAACGTTGGATATAGGCAAAAGAATTATGTCCATTGTGAGATCCACTCATCACCAAATGCTAAAGTTAACAACAACAATTTTAAAAAGTCTAAACGACACATTTGCAGCTAGAAGAGTAAAGAATGGACAAATGGGGCCACTCTTTGGAAAACAGAATGGTAGCTGGGTACTTGTGCCCAACCAACTTCCCCTAGAAACCCTGCTTCTTCTAAGAAAAGTTTTGATGTTCAAATTAGAAATGAAAGAACAACAAAAATGAAATCGGTGAGTCAGTCCAAGGGTGTTATTTCCATGAAAATAAGCAGTAAGTAGTTTTAACATTTTGTTTTGTTGTCTCATTTGTTTCAAAGGCATAATTAAATCATACATTTTTTAAAGACTTGAGAAATCATGGGGAAAGTGAAAGGACCACGTCAGCAAAGACACCAAATACTGGCCAGGTTTCAAAAAGAAAAAAAGTAATACACACTGAAATTTACATAGTGATGAGTTTAATGTAAATGTGGCAGAATTATGAGCTGTGAGATGGTTACTTTCTGTTTCTTAAATTATATGTTGTTCATATCACATGAATTATCAACAACAAGTGAGTTAAAACCAGCCTGATGTAGTCCTATCGCTAATGTGAGAGACACTGAAAAGATAAACAAATATTGTTTTTAAAAATAAAGCTGGGCTCGGTGGCTCAGCCTGTCATCCCGCGCCTTTGGGAGGCTGAGGTGAGTGGATTGCCTGAGCCCGCGGGTTCGAGACCCGCCTGGGCAGCAAGACCTCATCTCTACAATAAATCAAAAAATCAGCTGGGCGTAGTAGTGCATGCCTGTAATTCCAGTTACTCGGAAGGCTGAGGCAGAAGGATCACCGGAGCCCAGCAGGTCGAGTCTGGCAACAGAGTGAGATTCCAACTCAAAAAAAAAAAAATATTACTGGAAAGTGAGTGCAGGGTGTACTTGTCCTTAGATGATATTGCCTATAAGTAAGTGGACTTTTCAGTGATGGCTCATGGTGTTAGGTCACACTCCCAGCAGGACCTCCAGAATTTTAAGCCAGGCCCGCCAGGGTTGTGGGTGTCTGGTGTGCAATTCAGTGCTGCATGAAAGATGCAAAGAATTGCCCAGAAGTTAGATTAGGAAACAGTTTATTTAGAAAGTAAATTAAAGAGAGAGAGAGGGGAGATTCACCTGCCCAAGGTAGGGGAGGGGGCCAAAGCGTCTGAAAACATGGCCTAGCCATAGCTCCAAGAGCACATGGTCACACCATAGCTTAGCAAGGCAATGGTGGCTTGTTGCTTGTGGCTGAGTCCTTTTAATCCTTCCCATTGATGGGGAAAGGTCATTAAGGTGTTTGGATGGTGGTCTGCTCCATATCTTCATGAAAGTGCAGGTAAGTGCAGGTGCTGACATCAGGTGATTGACAACAGACAGATGTGGGTTAGTCACAAGATTTCTGCCATGGTGGTGGGGCTATTGGGGAGAGGCAAATACTTGGAATAGAAAAGCTAATTAGTAACAAACTGGGGAGGAGATTGTAAAACAATTATCAATTGCTACATCTGAGAAATCTGTCCTTGGCTAGTGATTAGAGTATAGGTTAAGTGAGCTGCTAGAAAAACACAAGATTTAGGCAATGTTAAAATGGCTGCTCATTGGGTATATTAAATCCATGTTATGCCCTTTCAATAAGTTTCTGGGGACTCCAGGGCAACCCACGAGATTGATCACTCGGGATTTCTTGTTTGCAAGCAACAGACTGTCCTAAAGCAAAGAGACTTAAAAGTATTGGGTCATTGGCTCAGGTTTTGCAGTTATTCCCCAGGATTGGGATATAGAAATTCCATCACAGTCTTGTCTCAGGAAATAGCTGGGCCACAAGTGTCCATCGTGATGAGTAACCTTCAGCTCTTGCTTTCATCTTTGTAACCCTGGTTTGTGGTGTCATGTCCCAGAAGGGGGTCTCATTGGCTGAGCACAGGTCATGTGACCATCACCAGGCTCACGAGCCCTTTTGTGTTCATCTTGCGCCCAGACAACTCATCTCATCTTGGAAGGTAGGAAATTCTCCCCCACGAGGCATGTTGATTCTGAAAAGAGGGCTGCATGCTTACAATCAAGCTGGTGCATGTTCACTGAAAGTGACCCATCACAGATATGACTGCAAGAAGACTTGGTGAATAAACAATTAATATGGAAATTTCCTGGAGTGATTTCTTGACTACAACACAGTTTGTCATGCCGTGAGCACTGAAAACTGCTAGATAAGCAAAGTGAGACATATAGTTCATATAACCCAATTTTGTGTCCTGGGGAATGCATTCTGTTCACAGGAAGGGCACGTTTATTGTATGCGATTTAAGATCTAAGGGAAGAAAGCACTGAATGAGCGGAAGATGGGAAAATCAGAGTTAAGCAGGGAGGATAACACTGGAAATGTAAAGAGCAAATTTTGTCTTGATCTTGTAAGCAGACATCTTCACTAGTAGGAGTTAAATGTGGAGCAATTTTGGAAAAGCTCTGTGACTTGCGTGCTAGTGAGTGATGTCTGTGAGGGGCACCTTCCTGTAGTTGAATGAAAAGGGCCCATGGACATAGACAGGAAGCCGTTTTAGAGGTCTGTGAAGCTAGGCTGGGATTGCAGAAGCATCTGTTTCTAAGATGGAAGGGAACATCTTTCTATACCATATTGACACTGGAATATTCTAGACGACATATTTTTTAGAAGACATTTCACAGGAGCTACATATTTCCAGACCTAGACAACTGACAGCAACAATTACTAAAAAAGAAACCAAGAGATGATTGAGAAAACCAGAATCACTGTCAGTGGAAAAGACCTCATCACACAAGTATTTTTCCCAAGGTCTGAAGTGTCACTGAGTAAAAGATGACCATTTCTTCATGGTTCGGCAGTGCCAGTTTTGTTGTAAATCAACTGCCCATGCATGCGTGCATCTGTTTTATATCCCCTACTCTGATCCATTGATCTATCTGTACTTGTACTAACATTATATTATTCACCTATTCTACACTCAGAATAATTCTGCAAATACAATAAACAAGCTTGCCGGCTTTCTTTTTATTTTACATCTGTTTTAGAATTAGCTTTGTAAGCTACACACAAACACATGCACACGATCTGTTGATATGTGTGTTGGACCATTTTCCTGTATCTCATATTACTCATGAACTGTGCTTGCATTGTTTTTGTTTCTTTTATCTCTCAGTGATTCAATACAAATGAATATGTATTATTAATTTGTCTTTGAGCTCATTCATTCTACTTTCATCTATGCTGTCTTCTACTAAGTTCACTGAATTCTTAAGTTTAGATAGTGTGTTTTCTATGATGCAACTGTTGGTGTGCCCTCAAAATTCGTATGTAGAAATTCTAACCCCTAAGTGATGGCATTGGGAAGTGGGACCTTTTGGGAGGTGACTAGGTTCTAGGCCCTCTCCTTCATGAGTGGGTTAGTAGCCTTATAAAACTGGCCCAAGGGAGCTCGTTCACCTGTCCAACCATCTGAAGACACAGCTAGAAGATACTGTTTATGAAGAACAAGCCCTTGCCAGACACTGAAATTGCTTGCACCTTGTTCTTAGACTTCTCAGCCAGGAGACCTATGAGAAATAAATGTTTGTTGTTTATAAGCCACTCAACTGACAGTATTTTATTCTAGCAACCTGAATGGTCCAAGACAATATTTGACAGTTATAACATAACCTTTGCTGATTAGGTTTTCTCAATCATCTCTTGATTTCTTTTTTGGTAATTGTTGCTGTCAGTTGTCTGTAAAACATCCATCTGATTTTTTAGATATATTTTAATTGTTTTTTTTTTTTTTTTTGCCTAGGTTTCTCATCTTTTTATATATTTTCTTTCCCTCTGTTATCTTTAACCTGCTATATTTATTTTGAGGTCTTTATCTGCTTAATTCAAAGTCTGGATTATCTTAAATCTGCTTCTATTGATGATTTTGTCTCTTTAGGTTTAAGCACCTTTTTCTCCTCCTCCACAATGATTTCTCTGTGTATGTTCCATTCTAGAATGCTAAAGTTAATTTGTGAGTATGCATGTATGTGCTTTTTCTTTTTCTGCAGTGAAATTTAGATTTTGTTTTTGTAGTTAGATTACCAGCAGGTCACCTTGATTTTATTGAAACTTGATTTGTGAAGTATATTATTCTATGAACCAATTTTTGAGTGAATAAATGCATATGGGAGGAATGTGGTTGATTTTATATTAATTTTCTGTGTACCTCCATTATTTCTATAATAAGTATCAACTGGTTTTAAAATAGAAAAAAACACTATTTGTCTCTTAAAACATTTTCAAAGGCTAAGAAAAAAATATAAGTATAAAATTATATGAATTTTGTCAGAGAAAATAAGACATATGTTTGGTTTATAGGAAATATCTTTTAAGTTGCTTTCCATATATTGTCCTACCCATTAAATCTTGTTTTTTTGCTAAAGGAAGTAGGTGAAGATTAAAGGAATGATACAAAAGTTCCACGATATCATTCATTCATTTTGATACTTTTGGGTAAATTATTTTGATATTAGCATTTTAGATTTATAATATCACTCACTCAGATAAGCTTTTATTAAATTTCCCAAGCATATCATTTTTAAAAGTTTGAAGGAAGTAGCAGGGCTGCAAATGTTTTGCTCTACTGAAAACAAGTAGCTTAAATCTGAACTGCTTCCAATCCTGATGGTATTTTTCTAATCCTTGCTTTGCTGCTTAGGTATAAATTTAAACAGTAGCTTAGATTCAAACCACCAAGGGCTGGGATAAATACATATTCAGCTGCATGGTATATGAAAACAGCATGTGAGACTGGACCACAGAAAGTAGTGTCTATATTAAAAAATTGACAGATACTATTTGAGTTTGAGACGCACACATGGAGATGTTTCTTCTAAGGCCGTTTTGATTAATCTAATCCACCACGGCAAATTCACAATTCAATATAAGAGGCAGGGGTGCCTGAAGATGCCCTTTACTATCACCCAAGGGGAAAAAATGTGTCTAAGTGAGAGATGAAAACATGGCAAGCCTAAGTAGGCGATAAGGATCTGAACTGTGGCGGGCATGATAATGCGCCCATGAGAGCTCTGGGAGAAGATGAGGGCACCCTGCGTTCCCAAGACTCAAGTGGGCTGGCACAGGCAGAAACAGCTTTCCACATTCCTGCACTCCTTCCTGTATTAGCCAGGGAGCGAGAGGCTCGCATGCTTGGATTGTGTGCCTAAGTCGGCACCTGCAGAGAGGTATTGATGAAAGAGAAATTATATTTGCTACATAACTGGGCTCCTGGGTTTTCTTATACTACTCTTGAAAAAATATTGTTAAGCTTCCAGAAGGCAATTGTTTCATCTTGCACAAAAAAATTGAATTAAATTAAAGAATTTGGAGTAAATCTTGATTAACTGAGCAAAGACGTATTATCTTTCTCTAATTTTCCAGTTGGTTAAGTTTGATTTTTCCTGGATAATCTGAAATATTTCTATTCTTTGCTAGTTCTAAAGTCCCCTCAGGTTTCATCTATCTAGTCACCAACCCATCCATGCACCCACCCAACCACCCATCCTCCCATCCACCTATCCATCCACTCATTCATTCACCCATCTACCCATCCACCCATCCACTTATCCATTCATCTACCCGTCCAACTGTCTATTCAACCATCCATCCATCCATTCTTCCACTCACCCGCCACCCACCCATCCACCCATCCAACTACCCATCCACCCATTCATTTTCACCCACCTGCCCATCCATCCATCCATTTATGTACCCACCCATCCATCCACCCACCTATCCATCCACCCCCATCCAACCACACACCCATCCATCCATCCATCCATCCATCCATTCTTACATCCATCCATCATCCTGTTCATTCACTCACAATCCATCTATTGAGTGCCCTCTATTGCCAGGCATTAAGCTGGGCATGCACACAATAGTAAACTCATGGGCTTTCAGGTTTGTAGAGGTGACCAAGTTGGCACCTGCAGCGAGGTGCAGAAAGTATACAAGGAGAGAACAAAAAAATCCCTGGAATTATATTTTGGTGGGCAGGTCCCTTGTAGAACAGGCTTCCCCCACTAGATAAGTGCTCTAGGAACTCAGTGGCATCAGTATACCAGCTAACATTGTTGCAAGAGGCTGCGCTCAGCTTCAGTGAATTTTTTTGGAAAAAAAAGGCATTTTTCTTTCAATGCATTTGCCCATTTAATGATGGGTGATTCATGAGCACTGTTGCCCACACTATGCTGAGTGTTCATCAGTTTTTGACACAAAAACCTCATGACCCTTATGCTTCACCCTCCCTATTCACCCAATCTTGCCCCGAGTGGCTTTTTTTTATTGTTGTTTCCATGAATAAAAGTAAAAGTCCTTAAAAGGAAATGTTTTACCCATGTGGAGAAGGTGAAACAAAAAAACAGCAGAAGCACTAAAAGGCATAAAAATTGATATGTTCGAACTGTGTTTTGAGCAGTGGAAAAGCATCTTCTTAGGTGTATTGCATCAAATGAAGACTACTTTGAAAGTGACTGAAGTTTAAACGTGTAAGAATAAATGCATAATTTTTATAAGTAAATTTCATTTTTGTAAGTCCATTTTTGGGGAGTCCTCCTTGTACACATAAGTCACACATAGAACATGGCAACTGGTGAAAAGCATTAAGAAACAACTGAACATTGTGAAACCATCATATGAAGGACATGTAATTTTTAGGGAGGGTCTTGTTTTGTTTGTTTGCCAAGGATTGTTTTGGCTATTTGTGGTCATTTATGTTTCCATATGAATTCTTATATCATTGCTTCCAGGTCTGAGAAGAATGCTGCTGGTAATTTAATAGGTATTTTGTTAAATCTGTAGATTATCTTGGGTAGGATGGACATCTTAACAATGTTGATTCTTCCAATTCATGAACATAAAATATTTTTCCATTTGTTTGTGTTGTCTTTGACTTTTTTTTTTTTTTTTGAGAAATGTTTTACAATTTTTGTTGTAAAGGTCTTTCACTTCTCTGATTAGGAAGATGCCAAGCTATTTCATTTTTTGTGGCTATTATGAATGAGATTGTGCTTTTTATTTGGGTTTCTGTTTGTTTGTTGTTGGTGTATAGGAATGCAACTGTCTTTTACACATTTAGTTTTTACCCTGAGACTTTTCCAAAGTCCTTTATTAGTGCAAAGAGGTTTTTGACAGATTCTCTTGCGTTTTTGAAGTATGGATTCATGTCGTCTGCAAGGAGAGATAAATTAACTTCCTCTTTTCCTATTTGGATACTCCTGATTTCCTTTCCTTGTCTGATTGCTCTAGCTAGGACTTCCAAGACTATGTTGAACAGAAGGAGTAAGAGTGGACATCCTTGTCTTGTATTGCTACAAGAACAGGCATATAGACCAATGGAACAGAAAAGAGATTCCATAAGCAAAACCACAATTTCTCACCAGACTCGGTGTAATCCCATGCTTTGGGAGGTTGAGGTGAGTGAATTGCCTGAGCCTGCGGGGTCAAGACCCTCCTGGGCAACTTGGCGAGACCTCATTTCTACAATAAATTTAAAAAAAATTAACCGGGCATGGTAGCGCATGACTGTAGTTCCAGCTACTTGGAAGGCTGAGGTGCGGTGACTGGGAGTGTGCCACTGCACTCCAGTCTGGGTGACAGAGTGAGACTCCAACTCAAAAAAAAAGCCCCATAATTTCTCAACCAGCTCATCTTCGACAAAGCTTCCACCATCAACCACTGGGAAGAGGAGAACCTATTCAGGAAATAGTGCTGGGAAAATTGACTGACCACATGCAGAAGATTAAAATAAGACCCCTACCTATCACGATACACAAAAATCAACTCACAATGGATCAAAGACCTAAACATAAAACCCTTATGGAAATTGGAATTGGCAACCAATTTCTGATCAAAACCCCAAGTGCCCATTCCATAAGTGATAAGAAAGACAAGGGGGACGTCGTCAAACTGACAAGCTTCTGCAAAGCAAAAAGAAACCATCATGAGAGCAGGGGGACAGTCCACAGACAAAATATTTGTCAAATGTATATCTGAAAAAGGACTAACATCTAGTATCTACAAGGAACTCAAATGTGCTGAAAAGAAAAAAACAACAGCCCTAATACAAAGTGGGCAAAAGATATGAATAGACACTTCTCAAAAGAAGACAGCCAACAGATACATGAAAGAAAAAATGCGGTTTCACTAGTCACCAAAGAAATACAAATTAAAACCACACTGAGTTATTGATGGCCATCATCAATAACTCAAAAAACAACAGATGCTGGAGAGGATGCAGTGAAAAGGGAATACTTCTACAATGTTTGGGGGAGTAAACTAGTATAGCTTCTGTGGAAAACAGTGTGGTGATTCCTAAAATATCTAAAAATTGACCTCCCCAAAAACCCACAATCCCCCTACTGGGAATATACCCAGAGGAACTCAAATCAATCTATGAAAAAAATACTGCACATGCATGATTACTGCAGCATTATTCACAACAGCAAAAACATGGAACCAACCACGCTGCCCATTGAAAGAGGACTGGATAAAAAAAATTTGGTATATATACACGATGGAATGTTCTGCAGCCATAAAGAAGGATAAAATTTTGAACTTTGCAGCAACTTAGATGGATTTAGAGTTTACAATGCTGAGTGATCTAGCACAGAAATGAACTGATTACCACATGTTCTCATTCATAAGCGGAACTTGAACAATTATAATACTATAAGAAAGGGATTGGCAGTAGTGGGAAACTTCCCAGGGAAGGGGGGGAGGGATACCTCATCAACGAGGATACCTGCATAATGAATATTTGTATACCTAACCCTGAATTGTACCCCACATCTTTCAAATACAAAAAAAAAAATTTAAAAAAGAAAGTGAAGTGAAAAACAACTGAAGAGTGTCATGTCTTGGAGTGAGGTCTTTTCATTTCAATTTGCATAACATCTAAAATGTCTTTCCTGCTCCCACGTGGAAAGTATCTTGGAGGGAGGTCAGATCAACGTAAGAAGAGGAGCCAGCTAGCTTAGAAAGAGGATGAGGGAGGTGGGAGGGAGACAGGACCAAGCAGAGAATCCTCAGAGTTTGATGGGGAGTCTGTTGCCCCAGGGATGGAGGGAATGTCAGAGTGAGGACAAAGGGCGGTTCCAGGGATGGCTCCCCGGGGCTGATCTGTGTTAGTGGCAGTGGAGGCTGAAAGGACAGACTGAGAGTGGGAAGCCACTTTTCATCTTGTTCTTTTTTTTTTTGAGTTGTAGTCTCACTCTGTCGCCCAGACCGGAGTTCAGTGGCTGCTCCCAGCCACCGCAGCCTCGACCTGCTGGGCTCTGGCGATCCTTCCGCCT
This sequence comes from Carlito syrichta, assembly GCF_000164805.1. Classification (NCBI taxonomy): domain Eukaryota; kingdom Metazoa; phylum Chordata; class Mammalia; order Primates; family Tarsiidae; genus Carlito; species Carlito syrichta. The sequence goes on from NW_007247067.1 coordinate 255,474, forward strand.
CAGTCTTCCAAGTAGCTGGAACTGCAGGCATGCACACCACGCCCAGCTGATTTTTTGATTTTTTTATTGTAGAGATGAGGTCTCACCTGGCCAGGTCTCGAACCCGTGGGCTCAGGCAATCCACTCACCTCAGCCTCCCAAAGGTGCAGGATTACAGTCTGAGCCACCGAGCCCAGCTTTCATCTTGTTCTTAAACCCTGACACAATGATGAGAAAGTAGAAGCTGTGTTTTTTAGAGAAATGCACACTTTAGGTAAAATGAACATTGCCGACTTTGTCTTTTCAGACACAGACTTCCTGGCGCCAGGTATCAGAGGTATCTCATAGCAGCAATCAATCTTGCCTAGAATAAAGGGAATTTACAAGGCCTAAGACATCATGCATTGGGAAAGGATTGGAGAAGTCATGAAACTTGTAATTACAAAAGTTATGACCGATCAGAGGGAGAGAAAGTGGGGATTCAATCTTCCAGTAAATTGGGCACTATCTACTAGGAAGCCAAGGATCCCCCAAAGCTACCCACTGGGAATGCCTAGAAGATAAGGGGTGAGGCACCCTCCATTAGCTCTAAGGAATGTTGTTCAGGAAGGTGCAGGAGAATTAGAATCCTTGTCACGCCCTTCTCTAGGGACAAGATAATGTGGGCGGACATTAGTGAGTCTCTGTGCCACAGGATCTCCAAGACATCCACAGGTGGTTGATAAGGAAGTCACAGCAGTCACATCTACCTTATTACAGCATCTCCAAGGAAAAGGATTTAAGCCAGGGCTTTGGGGGCTACGTGGCCACACTCCCCTAGAGTGTGGGCCTGCTCCCTGTCTGTGAGTGGTGAACTTCCCTTAAAGTTTCTTCTCTCACCTCTTTGTGCTGAAATTCTTTGCATTTACTCGGATATCTGGATTACTGGTGCTACGCTCCTCTCTGCTGCGCTTCTCTCCCTCTTCTTGTAGCCACCCTCACCCTACCGGACCCTAACAGCGGCAGAATGCTCTGGAAGAAGCGAGGAGCTGGGGATGGAGGGAGACTTCAGTTCTGAGCACTTGAGACTTGAAATGCTAGAGAATAATCCAAGTTCAAGTGAATATGCAGCTTAGACAACAGCTCCAGAGCTAACGTAGAATGCAAGTCCTTGGCAGGAGGGCACATGTAAGTCACATGATGTGCAGTCTAAATCACATCATATGTCATGTGTGTTCAAGTCCCTAAATTGTAGTAAATAGTGATGCCGCCCACTTACCTCATTGATCAAGAGTTAAGGTGAAGAAATTAGATATGGACTTTTATTGTTTCCTGGAAAAGTCAATTAGGGTAAATTCATCCTAAACCTTAAATCAAGATCATCCTGTAAGGTATGAAAGAAACTCAGAAGGTCCTGGGGACCCCACATGCCCTCCCCAGGCACCTGCAGCCTTCCCTGAGCTCTGAATATGCATCATCTTCATGATGGGCATCTGGCATTCATTCACGTGGAGTTCTCTGAATCCTCACAGATAAGCAGAATTTCTTCTCATTTTAACTTTATACATTTTATAGATTCTAAAAAATGAAAATTCATCCTATTATGTGAAACTATCCATCTGAAAAGCGCTTGAGAGTTTGCAAAGGACGGGAAGATTTAAGAGACTCAGGGCTGGGTCAGTTGCCCAGGCTAGGAGCAGGAAACCCTTCTGGAAAACCCCTCTATCTCCACCCTGATATTTGCACCATCTCTGGGACAACAGACCCAACTGTCAAATGCAGCGTTAGAAGTCTGTGTGGCCTGCCTGGCACACTGCTTGGTGGTCCGAGTTAACATAATCAAAACACCGAGGATACACTGAAGCAATCAGATGCAAAGTAATACTGCAAGCTATGGCAAGGAGTTTTTCTACAGGAAGTGATATGTTCTTCTTCTTCTTTTTTTTTTTTTGACTCAGTCGCCCAGGCTGGAGTGCAGTGGCCTGCTCACGGTCACTACATCTTGACCTGTTGGATTCACGCGATCCTTCCACTTCAGCCTACCAAGTAGCTGGAACTACAGGCATGCGCCCTATGCTCAGCAATTTTTTTTATTTATGTAGAGACGAGGTCTTGCCATGTTGCCCAAGCTGGTCTTGAACCCCTGAGCTCAGGCAATCCTCTCAAAGTGCTGGGATTAAAGGTGTGAGCCATCGTGCCCGGTGATATGTTCTTCTTATGTCACAGTTATTTCTTTCCAGGTGATCAGTTTTTCGTTAAATGAAAGCAGGAAAGAGGAGGAACATTGGTAACCGCCAACTCCATGCTTATCATTCAGCCATGCCTGGGTTGGGAGCTGTCGCACAACGGTCAGAGGCAGTGAGTGAGCAGACATTGTCTTGCCCCGAGGCTTCTGTTGGAGAGAGAGGTTGGGAGAACGACAAGCAAATGTGGACAGGATGCCACGAGCCTCCTCACACAGTCCATGAGCTAAGCAGTTTGGAAAATAGAATCCAGTGGAGTGCTGCCTAGACAGGGTGGCCAGGACACCCTCTCTGATGAAGATGCAACTGAACGGAGACATGAAGGGTAAGAGGAGCCAGCCAAGGGGAAGGCCTCTCTGGTTGCCAGGAGGGTGGTATGGGATTGGAGAACTTTGGAACATGGCTGCCTGGATGCTCTTCTAAAAAGATGAACAGATGATACTTCCATCAGGAATTCCAAGATGAGTGGGAGGATTTGGTGACGGAAGTCAAGGAATAAAGGAGGAGACAGGTCGAGCTCAGTGGCTCAGTCTGTAATCCCAGCACTTTGGGAGGCCGAGGCGAGTGGATTGCCTGAGTCCACGGGTTCAAGATGCACACGAGAAAATTGGCGAGACCTCATCTCTACAATAAAATAAAAAACAATTAGCCGGGTATGGTAGCTCACGCCTGTAGTTCCAAGTTCTGGAGAGGCTGAGGCGGAAGGATTGCCTGAGCCCAGCAGGTTGAGGCTGCAGTGACCAGGAGCGTGTCATTGCACTCCAGTCTGGGCAACAGAGTGAGACTACAATTCCAAAAAGAAAAAATGAGGAGAGAGTGGATCACCTACGGGGATACTGAAGTCACCAAGCATGAGATTATCATGGCTTTCAGTGTATCAAGGAGAAAGCGCAGGGACTACGCATCGCATGTTGAAGAGAACAGATACATTCAAAGAAACTATTACGAAAGTAAAAGAAGGGATACCACATCCTGCATCACAATTGCCACGGAAGAGCAACACTCTCTTTCAACATCTGCACATCTGTGTCATTCATCTGAGTCAATGCCTGCATTGAGATGCCCATTGTGGCTGGAGTTACCCCCACGCTGGGGTTCCCAGAGCAGGAAGAGGCCATCTCATTCCCTGAGAGCAGAACTCCCAGAAACTGAATACTTTTTCCTTGTGTTATCAACAATTCATATAGCCTACATCTATCCATGCATTGAGTGTCTCCTCATCACCGCTGTTTATCTTAAAATAATCAACCCAAATTTCCTCATTAAAAAAGTGTAATCAGAATTCCTCCCCCTATGCCACATTAAGAAAAATAATAGCAATTTTAAGACTAATAACAGCACAATTAACAACATTAACAAGACAATAATGGCCCAGAAAAGTAGCTGAGGCCTGTAATCCCAACATTTTGGGAGGCCAAGGCAGAAGGAAGGACTACTTGAGCCCAAGAGTTCCAGACCATTCTAGGCAACATAGCAAGACTTTGTCCCTGCAAAAAATCTAATAATAATAATAGATAACTGTGGTGGCATGTGCCTGTAATCTCAGCTACTCCGGAATCCCAGTTACTCTGGAGGCTGAGGAGGGCAGATTGCTAGGTCCCAGGAGGTCAAGGCTGCGGCGAGCCATGATTGTGCCACTGCACTCCAGCCCGGTCAACAGAGTGAGACCCCAACTCATAAAAACAAGACAAAATACAATTAGCAAACCTAATTGGAGAAAAATTATTATTTCTTACATAGGGTAAAAAAGCTTACATAGCTGTATGACTATAAAAGCATACACTTGGCACAGCTTGTTGTGTACATGTTTTTTCTCCCGGAAAATGCTTGCCTAATTTCCTAAACAGCCTCACAGCATCTTCAAGATTCAGTCATGGATTTTCTTTTCAGCCATGCAATGTATTTTAAGTACAGTCGCCAAACAAAACAACCAAGGAAACGCCCTTGGTAAGCTTAGGGTAGTCAAATAATTTTCATACCCATGCAAGGTAAAATACACAGCTATAAACAGCAACTTTCCCTTCACAGAAGCCCCCTTTAATCTTTTCTAAACCACTTGTTCTCACCCAGCACAGTCGCAGCTATTTTGAAACTGAAACAATTGGGTAATTTCCTGGTTCCTCAAACTATGTGTAATTTAAAGTCCTGATCATACCAATTTTCCACTTTACACAGAAGAAACTTTACTCTTCATTTAAATATAACTGTACATGCGCGATGAATTCTCAAACCCATGGAATGGAAAAAGGATGGTATCTTTTAACACTACTGAATAGGGGAAAACTTTCTCCACTTTTGTTATTTATTTTTAGCTTGAAGATGCTGATTGTTTATTGAAAGATTCTGCAAAATATCAAGAAACATAACAGGAAATTGCTTATGTGAAGACTTGACAGGCATGGCGGCTTGGCACATGCGACGGACGTGACAGCAATTACCAACACCTCCGCTAGTTCCTGTTTGTTAATTTTCAAAGGTGTACATCAAGGCGCACGAGGCTATACTACATGGAAAATTTGCATTTGAAAGAATCCGTCAGCACAATAACACTGACAATTTTTTTCTTTTAGAATCTGGATGTGTTATTAAAGATTATAATTAACAGAAAGAATACTGATCCACAGATATATATTATTTCATCTATTTCACTTATTATTGGTCTGTGTTCCTCGTTTTAGGAATATTAATATGGTTATTAAAACAGAATGTAAGGTCTTCACGGAGCCATTGAAGGATCAGACGTACCAACACGAGGACACTCAATGTCAGAGCGACAAGAGACAGATTGCTCTGGTGAAGACACCAGGTTAGCTTTGCATTTTTGAAAATAGCATTTTGGTTTCTCGCTTTTAAAGAAAATATTAGGCTTACTTTTTTACCTTTAATAAGATGGTGCTGCTCTTCTTTGAATAATGTTTAACCTGAAATAGCAAAGTCAAAATTCTCTTTAATCCCACGTTTGATGTACCCACTATTTTTAAACACTTGCCTAGACAAGTTGAACAGCCCCTGCTTGCCTTTCTGAGTTTTAAGCTAGGTTATTCTTCACTTTCTCTTCATATAGCACTGTTGTCTCCGAGTTGACCTTCGAGGTTACACACCCTTGTCCTGCCTGGCTGCGTCCAGTCTGTCACTCTCAGAAAATAAAGAAAGTGACGTCCAGGCCTACTGATTTCGGCCAGTAGCCACCTCCGTCCTCTCAACTCTTTCTCTGAAATCTGAAACCCCCTTCACTGCTCTGTATGAAAGACTACTGACTCCTGCTTTCCCCCTAAAAAGTGTCATGGGTGCAGTTGCCTTTTCTACTAATAACCATGAACGCAACAGCTTCGTAACCAGCATCATCATCTGCTATTCACTAAGTGCTACTCACTAAGTGTCATGCAATGTGCTGTGTATTTCACAGGCAACCTCTCCATAATTCTCCATGATTCTCTATGATACCTTACAAAGATGCTGTTCTAATCTCCAGTGTATAAAGGGGGAAGCAAGGTACAGGGAGGGTGAGGAACTTGTCAAAGGTCACACCGCTGGTAACTGAGAGCCAGGCTCTCTGAACTTGACTCACACACTGCTCCGCCTACCTTCCCATTCTGGTGCTCTGAATCCACCAGTCTTCTGCAGTTAATGCAGGACGGCTGTGGCAACATGGGCCCACACTTAAGAAAGTAGTCCCTTTTTGATTTCATGGAGCTCTGTGTGGTGGACTCTCCTTTGGAGACTTGAGCTCCAAATACATGCCAAGGGTTGACTCATAGGGGAGATGAGGAGCACCTTGAAATCAGGTTGTGGCCAGTAAGAAGGGCTTGGACAGTCACCTGGAGCAAAGGCTGCATTTCCTATGGGAAGAAGTTGGGTCCCAGAAAGTCCAAATCGCCTTTTGACTATCTCTCAAGGACCGGGCGGATGGGACAAGTGGCTACTGGCCCCCTGAAATGTGCAAATGTCCCGTCAGACTCTCAAAGTTTCTTTGAGAAGAAGAGACACCGGCTCCTACATCACAGTCTCCATGGAAGGGCAATGCTTCTTTTTAGTTTTTGCACATCTGTATACTCCATCTGCTTCAATGTCTACATGGCTCCCACCCCTTTCCCTGAGAACTTGAGTGTCTTATGCAGTGTTTAGATGCCTCAGGATGGGCCCAGCAGAACACGTTACTTTGCTGAAGGACCTTCCAACCAGGGGTGTGAGACTTACCGTTGAGGAAGTGGGTCTTACCCAGCAGCCTCCATTGCACACATCCGCTCTAGAGGAAGAACTGTAACATGTCATCACAGGCCCAGGCTGGGGAGGCTCAGACCACCCCTTCTTTGTTGCGAGTTCCAGAAATCTTCTCAGACACCCCAGGAGTGGTGTCTGGTCCAGGAGTGGATTACTCAACAGGTAGCACCATATGTGTCTGAATGAAAGGCACATTCACTACCGAAAATGCTAAATGCCACCGATAGTACTGGGAAGGGGTGGTCAGCTTTAGGTGGGGCTCGAGTCCTCTATCCAGTACCAACTCCGTTTCCTGTGACTGCAACATTGTGTGATTGGCCCAGATGACTCCCGAGGTGGTCAACGAGTCTAAATACTAGGATCTTCACAAGTTCACCCAAAGCTCAAAAGATGCTTTCCCATCAGAGCCATCAGAAGAGGACATTTTTATCAATCGTGTGACCCTTCCACAAAGGCAGGTGTGCTTCAGCTTCAGACACATGTGTGGTCGGCAGACGCTGTCTCCTTATGCAACAAGCATTTGGACTTTGAGATCTGTTTCGGGGAGACCTCAAAAAAGAGGGGTGCTCTTTGCCTGGAGACAGTTCTCATCTTGAGAAAGCTTTTTGTTCACTTTGCTCTGTTTCTGCTTTATATAAAGGGATGTCAGCCAAGACCAGGTCCATGGGAGGAGTACTCAGCACAGAACTCAGCACCAAAGTCAAGGGTCGATGGGACCTTGTTCTCATTTTTCTTGCTTTTGATGCTGTCTTAATCATTGATTTCTTTTGATTATTTCACACCGTCTCCCTTTGCTTTTTAAATAGTTTGTGACTGAAAAAATGTTTCACTTTTCTCTATTACCATAAGGTAATAACAAAGAAGTTTAATGCCATGTGCCCTATCTGGTTAGGAAGGAAGGAACACCTTATAAGTATATTTAATAAAACCTATTTGTGACCTAATCATCCTGGAGATGTGCTAATTTCAATTTCACGTATTTCATGTTATTTAGGGCGATGGAGTAAAACCTGGCATTATTAACTCCAGTTGGGAATGAAGAGAGTTGAACAGATAAAATTTCATTGCTTATGATTCAATTTTATTTTTATGCTAAAGTCAGTTGAATGGGGAAAGGACTGTATCTGTAGTCTCAGGTATAATATTCCTACAATCAAATCAGCCTTGGAAGAGCTAATGGTGATGGGGTTTTTAAAGTAAACTTAAAACCCTAAGTGGCCAAAGTTGAATTTAGCATCACTGGAAAAAGCTTGGGGGAGAAAAAGGGAGACCACTAATTGTCAGTTTCTTCATTCATTCCTATGTTCTGCATATCAGTACAAAAAAATCATTGATGAATTTTACATTGTGGATCAAGGTGGCATGTTTCTTCAAGTTGTATATGCAAGAGTATGCAGATGAGAGGGGAGGCTGGTGACCCTCAGCCTTGGATGGCTTCTCCTTCAATTGACCTCTGAATCTGTAACTCAAGGGGACCCTGAGCCTGTCCCATGAATTGCCTCTAGTTGCTGTGCAAATCAGATCGGCCAGTACCGCTGTCAGCATCGGGGAGTGCTCACCGTGTTTTTATTTCTGTGTGCTGTCACTGATGTGAAGTCATCTTGATGGTTCAGAAATCTAAATAAGCGCAATTAGAAGTGGTGATTCCATTTTTAAAGAAGAAATATCTAAAGTAGCATTTTAAAGTAGGTGAAAGGCAGAAAATGGTTTCCAGGGCAGGGGGGACGAGCAGGACTGGCTGACTTGACTGTGATTTATAATCAATATTAACCACATAATACACAGCAAGGCACGGCTGGCAGAAAAAAGACTTTGAGCTGGACTTCTTTTATCCCATGAAGGTCATCATAAAATGGGTGAATGACGAAAAAATTGATGGAAGCTAGTTGGTTCAACAATGGAGAAAAATATCTCTGTTCTGATGAGGAATTCTCTCCAGCAATCTTGCCAAAGCACTGACCTCTGTTGTAAATTTGCTTGAGAACGAGAACGAAAAGTTTAAATGGGATTTTTAGTGATTTCTGGTCTCCCTGAGACCTGAAAAACGACAATTATTCAATTTAAGAGATTTTCTGCCTCTAAAAGGCGGGAGGAACAGCTGGTTGGATGGTCTGCTAGACGGATGTCACTGCCGCCTCAGCCCAGCAAGTGCCAGCCCTAAACGCCACTAATCATGCTCACACTTGCGTTCCTGTGTCAAGTAATGAAGGGCTCTGAGGATTGATCCTTATTTCTGTCTAGGGGAAGAGAGGAAAAAAACGGTGTTAACACTCCCAAGGGAGTTTTCACATGAACGGATGTAAGTAATTTCACCAAGTAAAATTCCCACAGAAACTCTAAAGCTCTCGTGGTGTTTCCCCAGTTTTGCTTTCCTTCTCAGTGGTAGCCTGTAGATTTCCTTTTGATTGGATTCTGAAGCTCTGTCTTGTAACTCAGACGCAGAGCTACCATCCCTGGATATATACAGTGGAGGCATCTTTAGCATCAGGGCTGGGTGACTGGGCAGAGCAGAGGTGACCCGCTGTCCCTAGACCTCACTGCAGCCCGAGACAAATTACCACCCCCATGGGCGAGACGTGAACATATGCCCAGGTACTCGCTCAACATACATGTACCTGGACACACAAACTCCTCAGATACACCGTCTCTGTCTGGGAAGACTGTTTTCCTGTCTCACAAATCTGGAACCTCCCGAGGAGTCTTTCTGCTTGAAATCAACATGAAGGAAAGGATTTCTCAAAGGCCCGTTACGAAAGACTAGCTAATGGACCTTTTTCCTGGGCCATGATGTTTATGAACATACATTTCATAGACCTACTGAGATAGATACTGATGTAGATATGCATGTAGATGTGGATACCCATGCAGATACAGACACTGAAATTGGCATCAGGATAGACACAGGGTCTGATATATTGACAGAGAGAGAGGTAGTGCAGGTTTGGTTAAATATAGGTTTCGGTAGTGCATGTTTGGTTAATATAGGCATGCAGACATTGATCTGGTAGATATTTGTACTGATAAAGATACTGATTGAGAAAGATATAGCTATAAATAGCTGCAGACACAGATATTGGTGTAAATAAATTGGCATATATACATAGATATAAATAGAGTTGATGATTAAATTCAACACAACGTTCATGGAAATTTCACCATATTGAGTGCACATTTTTAAAGACCAAGAGTGGACAACGGATTTTTTTACAGTCTCATAAAGGGAAGTTGGGGTAGAAAGAGAAAGAGTTTAATCATAAAACAATGCCTGCGGTTACTGAACATTTCATTAGTTCTCATGAGGACATTAAAACTCCCTTTCATGATAACACAAGGGCCTCGCAATCCCCCTAGACTGACAGGCAGTGTCATCTGATCTCAGTCCCTTAGCATGGAAACTTAAAGGGTAGTTTGAGACCGAGTACGTCATTGGCCGGAAGTGGCTAGATCTCTGCCCTGGATGTGGCCAGCCCTCCCCTCAGCCGGAATCAGTCATAGCTACCCTTCCCCCACCTTCCCCAACAACACACCTATCCTCTGGGACATGACAGTTCAATACTAGGCAGACATCACTCACCTATTTCCAAATGGATGTTAAAAATGAGTTGATTAGTAAATAATATCACTACCTATTTATGGAGTATGTGTGATATTTTAATACATGCATAGAATGTGTGATGACCAATCAGATTTGTTGTGTATCTAGCACTTCAGATATTGATCATTTGTTTATGTTGGGAGCATTTCAAATCCTCTCTACTAGTTATTTTGAAAGATACTATATATATTATATATTATATTAGTGTGTGTGTGTGTGTTTGAGTTAGGATCTTACTCTGTTACCAAGATGGAGTGCAGTGGCATAATCATAGCTCATCATGGCCTCAACCTCTTGGGCTCAGGCAATTCTTCCACCTCAGCCTTGCAAGTAGCTGGGACAACCAGCATGCACTACCACACTTATTTAATTTTTTGATACCAGGTCTTGCTATGTTGCCCAGGCTGGCCTCAAACTCCTGACTCAAGTGATCCTCCCACCTTGGCCTCTCAGAGTTTTGGAATGACAGGCATGAATCACTGCACCAGGCCTACACAATACACTGTTGTTAACCATAGTCAATCTACTGTGCTACCGAACATTAGATCTCAGTCATCCTCTTTTCTGTCTTCTGTGTGTGTATCCTTTCACCAAACTCTCGTTTTGCCCACCCGCCCCCACCACACACAAACCCTCCCAGCCTCTGGTAACTATCATTCTTCTCTCTACCTCCATGAGATCAACTTTTTGAGCCCCCAACTGTAAGAAGTTGCAAAATTTGTCTTTTTGTGCCTTATAATTTTTTAAACACATGAGTGCTCTGTTTAAGAAAATGAGGTGAACGCAGAGGGCTGCCCCAAGGATGCGTCTGACTCAAGCAGAACTTTATACTGTTGAGCTCCAGAGTTTAACCCCAGGCAAGACCAAAAGTGATATTTTCCTTGACACATGTTGGAGCAAAAGCCACCTCAGACTAGTGCCACCCTGTTCCTTTCGCTTGATCTTTATGAGAGTGTACAGAAAGCAGATCATGGCCAGAAAGCAGGTTGATCAGAAGTGTTTGAATTATGCTAACAGCATTTCTTTAATCCAATAGTGAGGACTAAACTCTTGTCACAAGAGCATTCCCCTGTGAGGGACAGGTCTACAAAATAGGCAATGAGAACTGTGGTAAAGAAGTTTCTGGAATGTTGGATATTTACCCTATTGGTAATATTTGGTAAATTTATGTGTACATGCAGACACACACACACACACACACACACACACACACACACACACACACACACACACGTGTACATGGCAACCCCTACACCTGGGCACTACCCCCAGTCACTCTGCTATGCATTTGATGGTTTCCTCTTTAACTCACCCAACAACCCTGTGAAGTCAGGATTATTATGAAATGATGGAGACATGACCGGAAGCTCAGAAACAGTCAGTAACTTGCTCAGGTCACCAAGCTTGTGAGTATCAGAATCGAACCTTTGAATTCGCTTCTGATAGATTCAGACTGCAGGTTCTTAAGTGCCGTGGGGTGGGCTCTTTAGTTCAAGGAGGTTGCAACTGTCATGAAAAAGAGTCTTCCCTTTTTTTCTCTCCAGATCCCAGATCTACTCCTGATCCCTAATCTAGCCTCCAGGAAACACCCGCTAGCTGGACGCCGCAGCTCTGACTCAGCCACCTCCATTTCCTGCTACCTTCCCGGTGACATTTCCCTTTCTTGGATTCAAGGAAAAATGGTCTCAGAAACAACACTGGAACCAAGGGTGCACAAATACATTACTTAGAAAGAAAGCGTTACCAATAAGCCTGCACTTTGTCTGGTCCCCAAAAAGCTGGCAAGTAAGAGGCATACCTAAGTATTTCTCATGCTTTGGCGTAATGCAAGCCCCAAATAGTATGCATTTTAGAAACCCAGAAAGTTACCTGTGGAAGTTCTGTGGAAACTATCCTCGAGGCTCTTCATCAAAAGAAACAGCAACCAGAGCCCAGGGCCAACTTTAAGTTCCATCTGTCCCATGATGCCGCTGCATACTCAACCTGGGATCTGAGTGGCACCAACAGCATTACCCCATAGTACCCTGTATGCAAGGCCGGTGCACTCGCTCCCCGCCGTGAAGTGCCACCAAGTATCTATGTGTACCCCCATGTGGCACAAGCACCCACTTCTGAAGAAGGACTCTCCAGCGTCTAGCTGAAATGAATGCTGTCATTTTAGTATTTTTGAGGTTTTTATTTTGCCAAAACATTCATTCTCATGTAATAATTGCTTTCTTCTTCTTCTTTTTTTTTAATTTTTAACCCTGAGCCTGAACTGAAAGGGTAACTCCACGTTGCAAGTGTGTCTTCCGACCTCATGAGCATTTTAGTCACCAGCCATAGGAGTCCCAGCGGACCGGTGTCCTTGCCTCCACGGAACCAGCAGCCAACGATTTCAACTCCCTGTGGCCATTCGAGAGAGAATTCGCACAGTCACATCAATGTTTTCTTTCCAGAGTCTCTCTTATTTCACCCGATCTATTCTTTAATTCCAGAATTGTAAAATCATGCCAGTGCTTAGCTAAGAATATTCTCAGCTTCTCAGAAAGGTGAGTTTTCAGGGTAAAAGGGAATCCTGACTTTGGCGAGAGAAGGCACAGCCAAGCTCAGGCAAGGCCCGTGAATCCAAGGCTGTCTCTTTCTGCAGCAGGAAACATGCTCCCTGCCTCGATGGGGCTGTCCATCCTCTGTCAACTCAACCTGGGCCCTAACTGCAGCTGAAGGGTGTGACAGTTGTCTAAGGGAGGACAATGCCATGTCATCTGCCACGGTGGGTGGGTCTACACGTGCCCCCTATGGTTGTCTCCAGGCGCTGTGGTTTCACCAAAGTGCAGACAAGGGCCGTGCAGGCGACCAGTCTCTCCTGAGCAGCCTGGGCAAACTCTGCAGGGTGTGATGGGGTGTGGCTCACAGTTCCTTTCCACAACTGATCTGTCGAAAGACCCGCAACCCTAACTTTTCAGAAAAGGCTGCCCAATTGAGTGGGACACCAGGCAGGCCACGAGCATGCAGCACCATCACAAAAGCAGCCTCCAAATGCCCTTGTGAGCATGGTGGTTCGACCTCCACCCACCCGGCAGGCGTTTTCGTACCAGGGGAGACTCAGCTCATTGCTCTCTCCTGCGTGGCTGCTCCTTCCATCCGGGAGCCCGGCGAGAGTCGATTGTGAATCTCTGTTTGCTCATCTCCCCACCTCCAGAATCCACAGCAGCAATTCCCCAACCTGAACCCCACACCCGGCTGCCTGGAACTGGAAGCAGGAGGCCCTGGAGTCCTCAACTGCCTGCAAGGTGGCCTGTCGGGGCCGGAGACAGCGCAAAAGCAACAAGGTTCTCGTCTTTGTAGTTCCCTAAATGTGGGAATCCCGAGATTCAATAGGCACCATGCCTTCCTAAACACTAGACAGGGATGGCTTCTCTCAGGAAGTAAAGATGGATCCTCCCTGCCTTCTCCCTCTCTCTCTATCCTCTCTTCCTCTCCTCTCTTTCTTCCTCTCTGTTTCCCCACCCCCTATCCTTTCTCTTTCTCCCTCTCTCTCCTCTCTCTTTCTCTTTCTCTCTCTCTCCCCCCTCCTTTCTTTCTCCTTTCTGTCTCTCCCTCTGTCTATATGTGTGTGGCTTACCCATACACACACATGCATACATACATATAATAGAGATGTGGTCTCATTTTGTTACTCAGACTAGTGGAAGGTGGCTCACTACAACCTTGACCTCCTAGGTTTAACAATCATCTCACCTCAGTCTCCCAAGTAGGTGGAACTACAGGCTTATGCCACTAAGGCTACTTTATTTTTTCTTTTTAGAGATAGGGTCTCACTATGTTGCCCAGGTTGATCTCAGGCTCCTGGTCCCTGGTGAGTGTTTCAGCTTGGCCTGAGACACTGCACCCAGCCCTGCTTTAAATATATTTGTAATCAGAGGCTACAATTTCTGATAAATATATCTTTGTTGGCCTTTGAACTAAAGATAATCGTGATGATATTCCAAAGAATTGGAGCAAATTCAAAAGATATAATTGCATCTCATTTACTGGGTGCTTTACTTATAAATGTTTGTGGGAGTCTCTCTGTTTATTTCTACAATAACATTGCAAAATAATTAACATTACTTCATGTTTCACTAATGATAAGGTGAAACCCAGCACCCATACTGCCAACACCAGAAAAAAGACTCAAACTCAATTCTAATTTTGTATTCTTATTTTCATACATAAAAAAACTTCCTTTTGGTTAAAAATTAATTGGTTTGTATTGACCCTATCCCACATGGACAGCAAGATAGAAATACTATAACTTGGTGTCTAATCTCCTGTTCTTATTACATATTGATTAAAAAAAATCAGCTCTGCGTTTTTTATAGATTGTCTTAGTTTGTATCAGTAAATACCAACCGATCACATTTTCAGTATTCCCAAATTTTGTTTTTCTGAGCAATGCTCACTTATTTTAAGAATGGCCCAGCTCGGCAGTAAGCGTTTCTCCTGTACAGACTTGCCTTAAGGTCAGTGCTGTAACTTTGGCAGCATTTTTAATCGGTGAATAGCATTTGAGGCTTCGGGAATTCATGTCAGTTCTGAGTAGCTGGTATCCAGAAAAGGGGGCTCTTCCCTGTTCCCCCAAATCTTCCTGGAAAAGGGCTTCACAGACGGCACATCTCAGTCCTCCAGCGACAAGCCACTGCTGTGTCCAGAGAAGAGAGGGGTATGGTGCAGGGCCACGTTGCAAATGTGTGTTGACTGACTTCCCCGCAAATCACCCAGAGCACTGTGGGGTAAACACAAATGCTCTCGGTAGCTAGCTCTGGGGGAGCTCGTGTTTGCAATCTGTTCTTTGAAAGCCCAGAGTGTTTGCCTTGAAAAATGGTGTTCAGAGGGTAAGAGCTGATGCATTTCGTCGGGTAAGCCTCGCAGCCCGAGTTTACAAAACTTGCTTCTGGTGGCGTTTGTCCTCATTCCAGGCCAGAGCTCTGTTTGGGACTCGTCCTGGAAGGGACCCGCAGCTGAAGAATGAGATGGAAACAGCGGTTGTGGGCGGTGCGCACTCCGTCCTGCCAGACGCCACAGCTATGTTACAACCACTTGCCAAGCCTCTTATGAAAACTTCCATGCAGGGGCGAGGGCAGAGCCAATGAAGTTGTAAGGCCAAGGCCAATTTTTCTTCATTTGATAGCTCTGAGCCTTCATGTGGTCCTGTAACCAGGCAGCAGTGAGCAGTCAGAAGGGAGCGCAATGATCTGACTTTTTGTTGTTTAAATCCACTCCCTGGCAGTGAAATCGTTCCCCAAAGCCATTCCCGGTATGTGTGTAAATTCTCTCCAAATGGAGGGAAATTCCTCAATTAGGAAACTTTACCGCTGAATCTTCAGAGGTAATGAAGAGCAGACAGCCACAGCCTTGCTCACCATGGCCACCTGGCCCTGCCAGGCTGACCCCAACCTCGCCGTCTAACTAAAGTATGATTTAGTCCTGAGCCCTGGAAAAACCATGGAAACCCTAGGTAACAAGGTCAACTGTCGACGACAGCAGCACCAGAAAGACATCCAACCCAGCAGTTGAGCCCCAGGCATTCCAACAGTGAACCCCGACCACTTTCTCTCACTTAAAGAGAGGAAGCAAAAATGTTTCTGGGTCACAACAGTGCAGCATGGATGCACTTTTGCCTTTTATTCACACTTTTGTCTCAGACAAGAGCGAGTTGATGTAAACTGGAGATGCCACAATCGTCCCCAGAAAAGACAGCCTTGCTATCAGTCCCCCACCCAGCAAATGCTTCATTGCAAAGTTCTCTTATCAAGATTGCAGGCAATAGACAGAGCTATTTTGAAAGTCAATGTCTCGCTCTTTTTGAAAGCTTCGCTCGCTGTGTGTTTTTAGATGCAAGCTTCAAACTGTCAGAGTTTTGTTGCTGTTGATAAAGCTAGCCTGGGATTGATGCCCAGAGGGTGGTCTGACTTGAAATTATGAGACAAAACTTGAATTAAATTAATTCTCTTGGTAGCTCAGGGAAAGAAGGCAGAGAAGACGCACTCTCTGAGCTGCACGGATAGATAATCTATAATTGTTACTGGTCAATGAGCATCTTGTTTTCCTAGCTTTTAATGGCATTTCTTACACACTTAGTATTTGCCAAGATAATATTTCTGCTGATGTTTGAATCTAGTGGCCTCCAAGAGATTATATGCTTGGAGGCATATGCAATGCCTCTAAATGCTACTGAACATTTGTGTGAGCATAGATATCAGAAGTGAAAACAATCTGCTTTACAACGTTAAATATTTACACCATAAAACTCAGTTCGCTTTCTGTTCAATTATAAAGGCAATTAGAATCCAAGATTTTCCTATTAACTTGAACTCCTTCAGATTCTACATTAAAATTCCCCAAAATTCTCAGTGAATATTGTGGTCACCTACATGATCTCAGACACTGAACACTCTGTAAAATTAAATGGGTGCAAAGTTTCTTTGGGGTGTGATGAAAACATTCTGGAATTAGACACAGGGCATGGTTGCACAACTTTGTGAATGCAGTAAAAATCCACTGGATTGTACAACTTAAAATAGTGAGCTTTATGGCGTATGAATTATATCTCAATAAAAACAAAATTAATCCCCGAGACCAGCACGCCACCAATCAAATCTACCAGTTATCTCACATGGGACTTTAAGCCAGGCTTCCTTTGGAAGGGTTTTGTTTCTTAAACATTTTTCTGGTTTAACTCTAAAATTTCTGCAGAGTTGAGCAATGAGTCTGAGTTTTTCAAGTTGTGTGGCGTCACTTGTTAACAAAATTTTTGAATTGACAGCTTTTTGTTAAAATGAATCCAAATAAAAACAATGGTGTCTTTAGCCAGTGTAGGTATTGCGTCATGGACTTCTGAGTTCTGCACTTTCTGACATGCACACTGGGCCACAGTATAGAATGAGTTGTTTGCTGTGGTTCACCATTCACACTTCTGGAAGTTGCTGCTGAAAGTCTCCAGAGAGCAGTTTGTGTCCAGGCATCGCCTGCTGTTGGTGTTACTTCCAGTCATTTCAAAAGCTAGAGGGCCACACCACGGTCTTAAGCTGAGGATGTCTTACATACCTGGAGAATCTCATGTGCAGGAGATTTAAGCTTGCATAAGTAAACCCAACCTTCCTACCTGCCGGCTGCCCAGGCCCAGGGCCCGTTAGCCTTTCTGCTTCTGGCGTGGAAAGTTCTCCTAGCAAAGAGAGTGGGTTCTCCTTGAGCAGGCGAGCCTGGATGCCGTGAAAATGCTCACCATCTGTTGTGAGGCTGATCTCCACAAAAGAACCCATGTGCTTGTTACAATCTTTATCTTTGTCAAAAACATTTATTTTACAAGGGCCAGAAAGGGTATGCCATTTTAAGTGCATGGAATTTTTCACAAGGAGAGTGAGATGACATTTTTTTAACAAGTCCCTGCTGCAGGTCAGACCCATCTGTCCTCAGGGAGGCTTCCCCCGGGGAGGCTGGGGGCCAAGGCCAAGAACACCAAGTTCAAAGGACCTTTCCTGGGCCATCCAGAGACATACCCAAAGGACCCCAAAGCAAAGATAACACCTCTTTAGGATGTTTATTTAGCATCACATCAGGAACACAGGGCCCTCTCTTTGACCTGAGTATTACATGTCAACACCAGCATATTCTAAAGCCAATATTCTCACCTGAACACATTGTGTCCTGTGTGTTTGAGGCACATCGCTTCTGACATTTCATCTTTTTCACAACCATTTGCCTCTATTTGTGGCTGCCCCCAAAATGCAGCCTCTTCCTCCTACACTCGTCTCTCTTCTCCTGGCTCCATGACAAAGTAAAACCATTGCAAGTGTGTCCACCTATCCCATCATCTGGATTCTGCCCTCATTTTCATTCAGATGCCCTGTTAGATACATGGGAAATTAGGCCTGCTGGACCTGTCAGCTCTACGGCACCAGGTAGTCCACCACCTGCGTCATTCTGTCATCGGCGGTCGTCCCTTTCACGCACTCTGTGCTCGATTCTACTCCCCCATTCTTCTATAGCATAAAGCCTCCTGTGTGCTTCTGCTGAACCCTGGGATGGGACTTTGACACCCCAGTGGGCTGGGCACATTGTGGTCATAGATCCATCAGAATTTCTATTGCACAAAGTCTGGAGGAGCTTCTTAGAAAAAAAGGTAGCCACCAGGGGTCAGCAAGTCAACCTGAAAGGAGGGCATACTGTCCCAGCTTCTTGGCCTGTGTGCATTACTGCAAGCATCTTCTGGTCAGGAGAGCTGTGGGCAAAGATAGCAGAGAAAAAAAGCAACCTGACTTGATGCCAGTCCTGTGACAGTGTTTGGCACAGAAGAGGAAGGGACCCTGATATCCACCTCTGGAGCTACTACAAGGCCACCCGGATGCATGAGGCCTGTGGTTTTGAGGGCATGCAGAGACCCTATCATGGCACGGGCATCAGGGGAGTCAGGGTGGATGTGCAGGGATGATGGCAGGAAGGAGGAGATCTCAGCCGCAGTCACCGGCAGAGGACAGCAGCCAGGAGCTGGAGGGGAGGAAGTGGGAGGACCCATTGGGAGAGAGGAGGAGCCCGAAGAAAGACACGGAAAGGGAGCAGGGATCCCCCACACTGTCAGGGAGGGCAAGGAAGACTGTGGTAGAAAAGTGACCCCTTCCGTGCCCCAACTGGTGAGTCCTGGGGAAACGTGGGCTCCACAGATGGGGGACATGAGGAATGCCCAGAACATTAGGGACCCTTTCCATTTCTATAGACCATGATTACATATCTGGCACTGAGGGGTGCTGTTGAAATTTATCTCCCATGGAGGGACACTGGAATGTAAGCAGCATGGAGGATAAGCTGCTGAGGGATGGGAGACACGGTTTATGTGAAAGAGTAAACTTACGTCCCAACTCACAAAATTCAGGTGCACACTCGCAGACTGGTGTGTTGCCAGGGCAGGGCTCCTGGGCTTCGTTGAGCAACCAGAATGCTCCAGCCTTCTAATTCTGGAAGCACTAGGGTTTCCATCATGCTGACACAAATCTACATGACAGAAGAACAAAAAAAGAGAGGAAAAAAGACCCATGGCATGGCCTCTATCCAATCAAAGCGTAAGGGGAAGCGCGCTAGGCACATTCATCTGGTTTAGGATTTTTAGGGCATCTCAGACCCTTTCTCAAAACTGGCTTTGTAAAAAGTTAGAAAAAAACACTTCGTGTTTCATGGGATGTTAAGGAAACCCTTGGATCAATCCTTTCTGATTTATTCTGTGAGAGCCTTGGAACTTTGTTTTGCAAATGCAGAAGATACACGGTGCCAAGAGCAAGTGAATGTTGAGAATTGACAAAAGAAACTCCTGAAGATCTCAGAATGAATGGATAAACTGGCTGGTTGTAAGCCGCCTTGAAGAAGAAGAAAGTGCATTGTCTCCGGGTAACTAAAAGAGGATTTTAGAAAGATTAAGGAGGTTTGGGTTCTGGGATTAACACTCATTGTAGGCATGACACTGAGGTTCTTGGGCGTGCGCTTCCCAGTGGGCTGGGGAGATCATTCGGGGGCAAGAAACTGGGAGATGACTCTGGAGAAGGTCCCCCAGCAGTGCCACATGGGATATTGTCGGAGCCACGGGAATCCGGTCACCCGACACCAGTGTCCTGTGTTTAGCCCATTCACCTACCCATGCATGTCCCAGAAAACCTCCAGGGAACTAGCATTCTTAGTGACATTCCTCAAGTAAAGGCTGAGCTGGAGAACCCCTGGTACTTAATATCTGTGAAAAATGGAAATCTCTACCAGGGATAGGTCTTTTCTGATGCAACTTGTGATGATGATTCTTTACAAAAACTAAGGCGTTACTGTTCTTTGAGTGAGTGCTGACCAGAAATCAAATTAATCGAGCTGTGAAAAGACTTTCTGGGGAATAGTTTGCATTTAAAAAAGAAAAAAGCAAAAATTTGAAATATAAGAAACTGTTTCTGCTGTAGGAGACATGATCATCAAAGATGAAAATAAATCTTAATTTTGCTAAGTTTTCTCTTTGCTCTTTAAATGTATGGTAAAATTTGTAAGTCTGAGCAAGATTGGACAGTTGTATGTTAACTCTGCTGTGGTTTAATTTTCACTCGTTTATCAGCCTGATGTGGGAGCAGAATGGGATTTAGAGGGATCAGTGGCCTTATGCCATTTTGCAGGGGAACATCTCTCTAGAGCAAATTATTATTTTTGGTAGTGTCAAGAAGCGAATAAAATCGCAAGTTAGTGATTGTGCATCAAAAATGTGAAACAACCCATGTGTAAACACCCGGAGTGCCCTGGAACATGAGCAATTTGCTAAAATACAGCAGAAGGCAATACTCATACAATGTCAAGTTACAGTGCAGCTTTCCAGGGATCATTACATTTTGTTTTGTTTTTCCACATCCCTGAATGTCCTAGTCTGTCAACATTGCAAATGACTTAACATTAATCAATAATTTTGAAAAATACAAAATTCTCAACTGTGACAATACTGTTTGATACCATCATAGCAGATGTTTCTTTTTTTTTTTTGAGTCTCACTCTATCACCCAAACTGGAGTGCAGTGGCCTCTCCTGGCCACCGCAGCCTCAACCTGCTGAGCTCCAGCGATCCTTCTGCCTCAGCCTTCCAAGCAGCCGGAATTACAGGCATGCGCTACCACGCCCGGCTGATTTTTTTTATTATTATCTATTGTAGAGATGCAGTCTCGCTGCCAGGCAGGTCTCGAACCCGTGGGCTCAGGCAATCCACTCACCTCAGCCTCCTAAACGCGCGGGATTACAGGCTGAGCCACCGAGCCCAGCTCAGCAGACGTTTCTAAGACACTTGACCTATTTTGTTTCTTCAAAATCCTTCTCAAGTTCAACTGCTTCTAAGATTTCCTTGCTGAACACAAGATCCCAAAGTCATCTCCCCAACTCCTCAACATGCTATATGACTATTAACTATGGACATATAATGGCTGGGCATGGTGGCTCACACCTGTAATCCTAGCACTTTGGGAAACCAAGGTGGGAGGATCACTTGAGTCCCGGAGTCCAAGACCAGCCTGCGCAATCTAGCAAGACCCCTTTTCTACAGAAAGTAAAAGAAAAAAAGAACAGCCATACATAATGGCATGCACCTATAGACCCAGCTACTTGGGATGCTGAAGTGGGAAGATCGCTTGAGCTCAGGAGTTGGAGACTGCAGTGAACTATGATTTCACCATTGAACTCCCGCCTGGGAGCAAGAGTGAGACTCTGTCTCTAATATATATAAAATTATTAATCATGAATGGTCCAAATTTCTTAGACTCTAAGGCACCATCTCAGTTTCAATGTGGAAGGATAAGAAGGAAGGTGGGTGATACTGAATAGATGAGCTACGGAATGATGAGGCTAGTCATTCCCCTATGTCCACAGCATCTTGCTTGCCTCCCTACTCCCCCTCCCAATCTCTGCTCTTTGTCCATCTGCATTCTCCATTTCTTCCAGAAATGTCTCTTTTTCAGCTCTCAGCCCCATCGCGGCTCTCAGCCCTGTGGCCACTTCCTCCAAAAACCTCTCCTGATTTCAGCCTCCGCACCACAGTCACGGTCACAGGATGAAGTGGTTGTACCGTCATAAACTTCCCTTCACGCTACTTGTCACGGCACGTTAGCATTTGATGATCATCTGTCTCCATTCTGGGTAGGTCGCCTATTTCCCCCACCTCTCCTCTACGACAATATGGCATTGCCCTGGGCCCACCACTATCCAGGGGTAGTGGTAGTTAGACATTCTCTCCACATCTCCATTGGCTTGTCCGAAATCCTGGGAATATGAACAGTGTCTATAGTGCCCTTTGACTTCATCTTTTTGCCATGAGTATCATTTTTTTTAGTAGCACACACCTGAAATCAGCTAATCTTTCTGTGTCCAGATGAAGTGATTTTGATTGAGCCCGTGGAATAGAAAAATAAATAAATTAGGGGCACAAAGAATTAAAGTATCCATCTCATAATGAAGGGGATAAACATGAATATCTTTGTTTGTGAAAGATAAGCTCCAAAACCAACACAATTTCCAAGAAAGAATTTTTATAAACTGAGAAAACATTGAGTCCCATCAAACAAGTGTTTGCCCTTGATCTAGTCAAAGCTATCTCCTTTGACTCGCTCTTGTAGCTGCATGAAATCTTGTCACCAAAATTCTTTAGAGAGCTTCCTCTGATCCCATAGGTTTTAACACATCTTCATAGAGACATGCATCACTAACTCTTAAAATTGGGAAAATGAATTTGATCAAAGTCTTTGGAAATCACGGCCTGGGGTCTCCACGAAACTCATTGACTTCACCATGAGCTCTCCTGTCCTGTCCTTACAGGGTGGCTGCCTGGTGTGTAGGTGCAAATATGTGGCTGGAACAGCAAAACACCTGTACACACAACCAGGCTGGTTTTGTGCTGGGATTTTCAATGGTGGCTTTTAGGTGAAACTATTTGCAAAGGACAATCTTTAAAAGACTCTTCAACCAGTTCTTTATGCAGAAATTATTTCATTTGTTAATTTTTTTATTTTAACAATGTTTCATTTAAAACATTTTTCTTATTAAAAAATTAAACAAAGTTGTTAGCATAATGAGCCTCTGCATATTCATCACCAGATTCAATACAATTTATTTTTAATTCCATTTGAATCACATGAACAGCATTTCACTGAAAAGCATAGAGGAGTGAGGGAGAGACGAGGACAGAATGTACACAGGGTCTTCTTAAGGGGCAATGATAATGGTTTGGACCCCAAAACTGGAATTATCTTTTGGAGGGTGTGTTCCTTGCCGTACAGGTTTCCTCTGATTAAAAAAAATATTCTAGGAACCTATCAGCATCAGTATATCAGCCAGCATTGCTGTGCATCAAGGTTTGTGGAAAAACATCCCAAGTTGTGGCAAACAGGTGACTGGTTCTTCCACCATGACAATGCACCTGCCCACACCACACTGAGTGTTCGGCAGTTTTGGACCAAAAAAGGCATGACCCCCACACCCACGCCTCTATTCACCTGATCTTGCCCCTAGTAACATTTTTTTGTTTCCTTGGATGAAAAAATCCTCAAAGGGAGA
This sequence comes from Carlito syrichta, assembly GCF_000164805.1. Taxonomy (NCBI): domain Eukaryota; kingdom Metazoa; phylum Chordata; class Mammalia; order Primates; family Tarsiidae; genus Carlito; species Carlito syrichta. Next base: position 278,559 of record NW_007247067.1, read on the forward strand.
TGTTTTGCCAATGTGGAAGAGGTGACACAAAAAACGGCAGAAGCACTAAAAGCCATCAAAATTGATGAGTTCAAAAACTATTTTGACTAGTGGAAAAAGCATCTCAATAGGTGTATTGCATCAAACGAAGAGAACTTTGAAGGTGAAACTTTGAAGTTTAGACATGTAAGAATTCCAGATTTTGGGGGTTCCCCTCTCATATGGAGATGGTGTTTGCACAACACTGTGTGTGTACACTGAATCATATACTTTAAAATGGGCAATTTTGTTTTTACATAAATTTCACCTCAATTAAATAAAAAATCTGGGCTACTCTGTTTTTGCATAGACCACAAGTTTAAAAAGTGTTTTTATATTTTTAAATAAGTTTAAAAAGATCAAAAGAATAATAATGCCTAATGACACAGGAGCAGCATGCTGCGAAATTAAATTTTGGTGTGTGTAAACACAGTTTGACTGAAAAGCAGCCACACCCATTCGTCAAATCTTGCGTGTTGTAACAGCATGAACAGTTGGGTCCGAGACCATGGGGACGATCGCAGCTTTTGATCTGTTACTGACACAAGACTGCTCTCATCTTATGGATTGCCAAGGCTGTATCCGCCTTCCAACTTTCCTATCTACACTTATGGTTATGAAAAAAATCAATAATTTCTTTCCAATTAAGTATGCATTGCTCAGCCTCTGTCAGAGGCATTTTTGAAGATTATGATGTTGTTACAATGAAGGTTTCCGTGAATTCCAAGAGAGAAGACATAAACGTGTCGCATGAACAGCCAGTCCTGGAATTTGCCTGTTTCTGTAGCAGCAAAGACTCAGGACTGTGGCATGCTTGTCCACGGTCACGAATTGCATCATCGCTGTTTGCCACAACCACACCGGCCATTGCCGTGAGTTACTGGAAATGAATTTTTCCACCTGGGTTTTTCTGGCATATCATATTTTAGGGAATTGGCATCTTACTGACATGTGTCAAGAAAATCTGGAGACCCACCTGTAAGCATCACGCTGGCCTCCTCTCATAGGGAAGAAACACAAAGAGAGAAATTCCCCTCTTACTTTCCCATCCCTGCATCTGGCCAGCTGATGGAAAAGATTCGGACAGTAACTAGAAAGCCCAGTGGCCTCTGGAAGTATAAGGAGTTTAGGGGTTCCCCAAGATACATCAGGGTGCACCCACAGCAAGTGCCCAGGAATATTGGGGCTTGAGGTAGAGAGGGGGCGCCCAGAACATCCTGGAGTCCTTTAACTCTGGGTGAGAGAACCTTGTGCTGTCTTCCACATGGGCTTTCTCGTCACAGATGTCTTACTTTGTTCTGGATTTCACAAAAGTGCTCATGCAGGGTGTGAGATAGGTGTTGGGTAATGACTAAGCATCGGCTGCTGGTTGTGACAGGTGGTGTCAACCCGCTGAAAAGTCAGAAATGAAGGTTACTGGGGTATACGTCCACCTTGCTGCATCATTATATGCTAAACCCCTGGCTTATTAATTTTCAAATAAAATGAAGAGATAAAAACAAATGTCAGGAGTGATAATCGCTAATAACTGGTCTTCACTCCACACCAACAGTGGCACTGGTTCCTTTTACCACAAGGAACTGAATGAGAAAAATACATTTGTAGAGTATTCACATAGTCCCACCCTGGTATCTCAAGGGATTCATCCAAACAATCTCAGTCATCTCAAAAATGGATGTTGTTTGCAAAAACTGTACAAAGACTCCATAAACACAAACATATTAAAAGAAGTGAAAGTAAATTATGGGCCAGGATGGTGGCTCAGCCTGTAATCCCAGCACTTTGGACGGACGAGTCGAGTGGATGGCCTGAGCCCACGGGTTCGAAATCAGCTTGGCAACTCGGTAAGACATCTCATCTCTACAATAAATCAAATAAAATTAGCCGGGCGTGGTAGCGCGTGCCTTTAGTTGTGACTACTTGGAAGGCTGAGGTGGACAGATCACCAGAGGCCAGCAGGTCGACATCAGGGTGGCCGTGAGTGTGCCACTGCACTCCAACCTGGGCCATGAAGTAAGACTCCAATTCAAAAAAGATAGAAAAAAAAGAAAGTAAATTATGAGCATAATTTACTAGCACATGTGCTGATGCCTGGACTTTTATAATTAATAAAACATTTCTCAGATGATATTAAGTGGAGGATGAATATAGCAAGTTCTACACATTTTCAAAACACAAAAAGTGGTCAGTTGGTCAACAGCTGCCCTGGAAACTTCAAAATGTGATGTTTGTGAATAAAATCAAGTATAATGAGAGAACACTAGTGTGATTGGGTGACAGAAGAGAACCTAGCACAGCCAACTGGACATTGTACTTTAAAGAGAGAAGGCTAACCCAGAAACCAGGACATCCCACTAAGACTCCTTGCATTAAATTCCATTTTTAGTCACTCAGGAAGGATTCTTCTAGAAACCAAAATGCAAACGAGTAGAAAAGATAGCAAGTGTAGACTTTCGGTAGGGAGCGGTATTACCACTTCCAACCTTTGGCAAGAAGACTGGAGAAGCTTCAGGAAGGAAGCTGATTCCCTTCCTCCGTCCAAAAAGCACCCTGTAGAGCAGACTCTCTTTTTCAGGCAGCATGACAGCATGAACAGTGTCAAATCCCTGTCAGCCAATACGCCATTATATCTGCATTGCACTTTTTAAAACCAGGTTAAAATATTAAAGAGCTAAGTTTAAGCATCAATATAAACAATTTTCTAAGAATGAAGTATTTTAATAACAAACCTTTGCAATTGTTTGTGTGATTTCCAGACCAAAAGAAATCCGAGTGGTTTTCTACCCCTCTGCGTATGTAGAAGAGTTTCACTTGTGACACATGCCAGGCCTCAAAACCTATCCTTGTGACCCTGAGATCCAATGTCTGTGTCTGAAGAGGACCACGGTGTCCGTTGCTTTTGGCAGGGCGTGCTGAACGGCACTCCTGACCTGCATTCCAACGGAGTTATTAGTCAAAGTAATCGTTTATTTTTTTCAGCAGAAAAATAAACCCTGATGCACTCAACACAGCAGTTCCCTGAGCTGTACTTGGGCTTTGTTTGACTTAGGAAGTGCTCTTATTATGAAAAATTATTCAATAATGAATGAGGAGTCTGTGAAACCTTCTCCCGCACAACATTAATTTACCTGAATTATAGGGCACCGCCATGAAGGGACCACCAAGGGTTATCTCGGGTCTGACAAGGGCCAGAGGAGGAAACAGCCCCGGGGGGAGCCAGGTTTGAGGACAACCCACCGTCTGCACCCTGCAGCCCCAAGACCAGGAGCAATGAAAGCTGACCTTTCTGGGGAAAACAGCAGTTGTTGCAAATAAAACAGTTGCCCTTTTATTAATGGGGGGGTGTGTACAAGGTGAAAGTGTAGGCCAAGTGCTGGGCATCACAAAAGCCCCACTAACGTTTAGGGTTTACAAATATTCATTGCGCTATACATGGAACGTGTGGCTTAAATACATTCCTCAGTCTAGGTTTAATTCAGAGTTAGCATAAATATCGCTTTGCTTTGTTTAAAATGTGAGGACTAAACTTGACTCTTCGTAATGCAGTGTAATCTTGAAAATCCAATATGGTGCACATATGGTGCAAGCGTGGTCACCCTGTGCCTGTCTTCCAGTTCCTGTTCCTCCTTCACTGCTGTCTCTGGTTCTCCCTGCAATGTTGCACACACCTCTTCTCCTGGAAGCTGGGGTCACAGTAGGTAGCCGACCTTCAAATTCCCACTCCCCACTTAGACAATTGGCCATCTTTCCCCTTGAGGTTTCCTGTGGTCACAGAAGAACTCTGTTTTTCCCAAGGGTCACATAAACAGCGATATAACCATGAGAACTTGTGGGTGCCCCTTAACCTCTGAATTTTATTAGTACCATCAGAAAAAAAAAATGAGACAATATTTGTAGGTCATCTCCATTGCTTTCCTTCTCAAATGCTGAGTCTGGGTCCTCTTTCTAATCCTCTACCCTGTTCTTTGGAAGCCGGGAAGCCAAGATGGTGAGAAGAACTGACCACACCTCAAAATGACTCTGCCATCCCTTTGAATGCCAGAAATGATTAAAACAGCATGAGGAAAGAGACTTACATCCTGCTTTTCTGTCTGACCGTCCCCAAACCGGAAAACAAAAACAAAAACTCCGTTTGAGAGAGAAGTAGCTACTTAGAACACAGGCAGAGAGTCCTAAGTTTTACTTGCAACTTCCCAAGGCCCCATGGGCTGGTGCTGGTTGGCTCCAGCTGACACTTCGGGCTGCTCTTCAGCCAAGCACAGACCTCCAGATCATGGTACAGTGACAAACCCAGCCTGGCCAGGATGTCTCAGCATGACCAGAGCACAGAGCGGAACATGCCTGGGTTACCTGGGCTGAGATCATTTCTACAGAAGAGTCAACCAAACAAGAGCAGAACACACTTGCATTATCAACTTTTTGTTGAAACTTTTTGTTGCAGATAATATGGCCATTTATACTAAAATTAAAATACGTATAGGTATAAACTAAATTATGGATGGAATGTATTATAGCACTGTGAATGGATGCTGGGTTAACGTGAGATATTAAGCTTTTGAGTAAAGTTAGAGAAAATTATTTACATGTGTTAATTCGATGGCATTGAAGCCAAATTAAAAAACCAATAGAGCTCATGACCTCTCTGGGTTTTTAGGACTAATGGTTTCTGCCTTTGATTTCCTTTTTGAAACCTCCAGAAAGCAGACCATTGTGCCTTGATTCTACCTGTATGCTCAAGACCTCTAGGACAGGAACCTGGGGCTTGAGTGAGTCCACTGGCCCTACGGGGGCTGATTAAAGATTTTGGAAGATCAAATGGCTCTTCCCTTCCCAACTCATATCCATCAGAGATTCAGGGAAGAGGTCCTGAGAGTCTGGGCTCCCCATCTGTGTAATAGGGTGACTCTGAAGCAGCCAGTTCTCTTTTCTAGCTGCCAGTTGTTTGGTCTGTGACCTGGGAGACTACAGTCTTTTACATAGTACTCCAGGGTATGAGCATTAAAGAGGTGGCCTATGGAGACATTGGCATGGGCCAGCCCATGCCGCAGTGACTGCCATGATCCCAGCAAGGAGCCCCCTTCGGGGATTTCCAGGGCAGGGCATGCAGACACCAACCCTGAGAATTCCCAAGGTACTGGACAGACACCCTGTGTCTCGGGCCCTCTCCTGTTTCCCCTTTCCATCAGGGAAGCTGAAGGCTTAAGTGCTTTTGTGTTTAGTCATTCATAAATAGTCTCTGCACTAGCATTTCTAAACACAATGGGAAATGTTTAGCTTTTCCCAGAGTGACATGGGACTCCAGTGTGGCCAACGTCCCGGCTGCCAGCTCAGGGCGCGGGTCGGCTTTCCCATGCTGGGGCCGCCGCAAGTCAACAGTCATGACCTGAATGTTCTGTTTTCATTTAGAGCTCTTCTGCTCTTAGACACTGATTTCAGAGCCCAGAGCCTTTGAGGATGGGGCTGGAAGGGGCTGTGGCAGCCAGCAGACGGTGCTGCTCCCTCCAGTTCAAGCCACAGATACTTGGGAGCCCTCCTTGGCATTCCATAGGGCCCTGTCGCTCAGAGCATGGACAAAGAGCTCAAATGACCAAAGTTCAATTAAAAAGTGGCAGGATCACAGGAAAGACGGAGGCATGGAGGTGCACGTGGTGAAACATTTGAAAGTCAAAGGAGAAGCAAGTGTTCCCCTAGGTTTATGAAAAAAACGACTTTAAATACATCCAAGTTGTTTCATTTGGGTGAAGAGAGGGAAAATTCATCCTTTGTAAAGAAAACAGTGTGTCGGAGAGCATTGTTGAAAGCATGTGGCAACACGTCTTCCTTAGATTAAAACTAAGCATCCTTTTTATGTTGTGATAATTGCTGCATTTACTTCATTTAAATAAAGAAAAATATCACACTGTGATTGAATTTAAACTATAAGGAGACTTTCATCTTTGAACAATTACACAACACTTCAACATATTAAGATGCAATTAGTAAGCCTGGAAGGTTTCCAGAGCATTGGCTTGTAATATTTTCTGAATAATTTCTTTAAAATGCTTTATTTTCTCACATTATGCATTCCTGTTGCTTCTATAATTATTTTATCATTTTCAGTGGAAGTTTTGTAGCTGAGGCTGGGAGTGGGATTTTACCATGGCAGGGCCACTTGCTAAGATGAATGCAGCCAAGCATCCATACACCAAGACAAGGGAGGATTTCACAAGGCACTGTTGAAGAGAGAACTTGTAACACTTAGAGTCTTAAAGCTCCCAGATCCAGACCTGCAATTTTGATCGCAAGATTGTCTAGCAATTGGCCGATTATAACCCATTCAAAAAAAAGTTTTTAATTTTAAAACAAAAATTCACAATGCATAGTTATCTGCTGATGAGAGGAAAAGATCCCGGAGTACTGAGTTGTGGGTCTATTAAGAAGATAATCCAGTCCTTCAAATCTTTTACCTGGAGGGAAAGGCTCATAGTTTTGCCAGGTTTCGATATCTATTGTCAAGGGTGAGTTTTTGTACATGAAACAGCAGCTACTGATGATCGATTTCCTCAAGAAAAATAGAGTGCTATTTGGACATTTTTGTACTATTCATCTGGCATTTTAATATTCATTTATTTATTTATTTTAAAACATAGATGAAGAGGACAAATGTTTTAACACTTTAATAAAAGCAAAGAGATGCCCCCAGTAGCAGATGGGATGGGATGGGCATGGGACGAGACTGGAGCACAGTGGCACACTCGTGGCTCACCACAACCTTGATACTTTCTTTCTCCTGGACTCAGGTGACCCTTCCACCTCAGCCTCCTGAGTAGCTGGGACTACCGGTGCATGTCTACCACGGTGCCTGGCTATTTTTTATTTTTATTTTTATTTTTTGTAGAGACAAAGAGAGAGGCTTGCCTGAGCCCAGGAGGTCGAGGCTGTGGTGAGCCATGATTTTGCCACTGCACTCAAGCCTGGACAAAAGAATGAGACTCCAAAAGAAAGAAAGACAGAAGGAAAGAAAGATAGAAAAAAAGAAAGGAGGGAGGGAGGGAGAGAGTGAGAGATGGAGGGAAGGAGGGAGGGAGGAAGGAAGGAAAAATCACATTATGAGTTTGAGTTTGTTTTCTCATCCCGCAAGAAGTAGCCAGGTAGGCCGTTGCTGATAGTCTCAAGAAAAACCGGCTGTTCAAAGGCACATCCTGCCAGGTAGCCTCACCATATCTGTGAAGGAAGCTGGTCAGGGCCTGAATTCTATGCACTTCACTTTTTCTCACGGCAGTGCCCTGGAGTCTGGAGGACTTGGAAAGAAGCAAGACTGTCTCAGGCCCTCTCAAGCTGGGACAACGTGCCGTGCAGCCCACACCCCAGCACAGGGCTGGGCAGAGGAGCACAGCCGGGCGGAGGAGCACAGTCTAGGGAGGAGTGCACAGAGCTGGAGAGGACGTTCCTGTGACGGCCACTGGTGGAAGGGCGCAGCATCCTTGTTAGGGGACCGTCTGGAAGTGAAACTCACAAGGCGAGTTCACAGAGAATGTGTGGCTCCGCTGAAGAGCTCTGTCAGCAGCAACACAACAGAAAATGTAACATTCACAAAGAGGATGGATTGTTCTTCAGCTGGGACAAGAAACTGCCACACACCAGTGTTCCTCACCCAAGAGCCACCTATTTATTCATTGATTGTAAATTAAAATTTCATACGCTGATTTGCGCTTAAAAAGAGTGGAAGGTTATTTTCTTTCTTTCTGTTTTCTTAAAGGAATCAGAATGTTCTTGTTTTTTAATGATTAGTATCATCATATTAGAGACAGCCACCCCATGGGAAAATAGTAAAGCCCTTTAAAATTTCAGAAGTGAAAGTTGTATAATTCCCAGCTCTTAGAACTTAGAACTAGACCCATTTTATGAGAACATGACTTAGGCCAGCTTCCAGTATTTAAGTTACAAGAAGATGGCTCACAGGGCCGACTCCAAAGGCATTTTTAATTAGGTCAGGTCTATGGAAGGCTTTGGGAAAGTGTGTGATGAGATGAAAAGGATCACACAATTAACATTGACCCTGGTGACCCCAGAGAGGAAGAGGTGGTACTCTCCTTCAGCCCTTGGGTCCCCAAATCTGCCCACATGTCCCAAATCTGCCATGTGCTGTCCAAGATTAGGCAAGTTACTCCACTTCTGAGGCTTAGCTAACTGCACAAGTCCAGTTCTATGAATCAAAGGTGGATAGAGCGTGTTCACAAGAAGGGACCCCTAGAGCCCACCAAGATGGAGAGACCATGTTTACAGAAAGGGACCCTCAGAGCCCATGGAGATAGAGAAGCCATGTTCACAGCCACAGATCCCCAGAGGCCATGGAGATGGAGAGACCATGTTCACAGATACAGATCCCCAAAGCCCACGGAGATGGAGAGACCTTGTTCTCAGACACGCACCCCCAGAGCCTGAGATGGAGAGAGCACGTTCATAGGGATGGATCCCAGAGCCCACCAAATACACCTCAAACACTTACAAGCTGTGATGCCTCCCACATTCCTCTGACTGTGAAAGAGAAGACTGATTCTCAACCAAGTGGGGAGATAGGGATAAGTGCTCCTCCCTGCTCCAGTCTGCGGTGGTGACAAGTGGAGTATAGTCCCAATGGGGTGGTCTCTCTGAAGCTGTGCCATTTTTTGCCCACTCAGGGGAGAGGGGAAAGCACTCTTCCATACGCAGTTCTGAGCACATGTTGGGCCTGGTGGTGGATGGGCTGTGGCCTCAGCCATCACACGTAGGCAGTCCCAGGGCCTCCTTGCCATAGGGCCCTGGAAGCAAGGGTCAGGACAAGACCCAAAGCCTGCCAAGCATCCCAATGGCCTGGGAAGTGTCAGGTGTTTAAAGGTTGGGTCACCCAACACCAACCCAAATGGCCTGGTACCTCAATGCTTCTGTTTCCCATGAGAAAAATAACTTACCCACCCCTTTAAAGCACACAGATATTGCATGGTTCATTTCCAAACACACCAGTGAGTGGTGTCTAGACACACTTAAATTGCAGCACGGACATTTATTTCTAAGACTTTGATTACTAGAGACAAGAAGTTGGTAACCATTACCAAATTCTTTACCTGAGAAAGTTCAACATCCCAGGATGGGAATTTCCAAGGTGTCGTTTGTTCATAAGCAGGTGATAACCACAGGTCACTTCCAGCGTGTTCTTGAGGGAGCCACGTGAGACAGCAGGGCAGGGCAAGGCTCTTCCGTGCCCAAGGTGACGGGTGTTGGTCTCAAGTGTCAAGACTGGGGCAGGGCCTCAGAGAGCCTCTCCTCCACATGGCACATCATGTATCTATGTATGTGTTGTTGTTGTTAATGTGTTCTATGGGAGACATTTACATTTACCAAATAAATACTTTGCTGCAAAAATAGATATGCACGTGTTCAACTCATTTGATTATGACAAGATCTCTGGATATGTTTTCGCGGACTGATTTGTTGACTCCCAGCCAGGTGGGGCAGAGAGCTGGGCTCTTTATATGCTGATTTTTTTGTCTCCCAAGAGAAATCAAAATTCAAATTGATCCAGTTTTTGCCACAACATTATGGCACTAGGCACCACCGTTCTGAATTGGAGATCTGAGGGCTCTAAACAAGAGGTCATGCTGACCTTGACTTTGGGATGTGTCTGGCCCTTTGAGGGCTGGGCTGGCACATTGCTGGATCCACACGGGTTCCTATATCCTGATATTGGATAAAGGGGAAAATACTCAGTAGGTTGGTGTCTTGATAAAATATTCAATAAAAATGGAATCTAATTCAATAACTAAATATTCGATTAGTTACTCTCTTAGTATTCAAACATGATGAGTCCCTTTTTTTCTTTCCCTTATACCAAGTTTCCCATTCCCCTGGCTCTGACTATCCCACACCTGCACAGATGGGCACAAGGCATGGCTCCCAGATTTTGAAGTAGAATTTTGAATGGTATCATTGAGTTTTCCTACACAGGTCTTCAGGTGAGCACTGGTAAAATTGGGCAGTCTGCTTTCCATGCCACTGCTGTGCCTTGGGTGCTGTAGACCGGGCAGGCTCCTAGAGCTATACTCGCCAGGCATGTGCTGAGTTTCCAGGGTAGGCTGAGTATTTCATGCACAGCTCTGTGAGGTAAATAATCCTGTGGCCCTGTTTTGGAGATGAGAAAATGGAGACTTTGGCCATTTAAGACGCCTGCCTCAAGCGATGAAACCAAATGTTGAAACTGGATTCCACCCTCCACCGAGTCCAGAATCTTCCCTGTGGACTCTACTGCACAACACCTGGTGAAGATGACACACACCCTCACATGCGAAGGCATGTGGTCTCATGTCATGAAGAGCAGAACTAGCTGTGTGGTTAAATCTTAGACCATTAACTTGGTTGGATAGTGTCAAGGAAGTGCAGTTTCACAGTCAAAGTTTTCTTCTCAAGAATCAACAGAAGGAAAAGGAAATTTAAGATAATAAACATGAATAAATAAATACCAAAAGAAAAGAGATTTTACAGGAAAAAAAATAACAACAAAAAATCCGAAAACCTTTGTGCACTTTTTCAAAACTTTGGGTCTTTTTAAAAATTTGCATTTATTTATGTATTCATTTTTAATGGACACATTGTCAGGTGATTTTCAAACCATGAAGAAAAGTTTCCTGTTGCTGTACCAAAACCCCAGTTACCAATACATTCATGTTTATAACTGATCACATAATACATTTTCCTAGTTTATCAGCCCGTATCATTACTCTTTTAATCTTACTAAATATAATTCAATTAACCCTTTAAAAAAAGCCTAAAAAGACTATAGCATGGTCTAGCTCTAGTGAAGAGGTTAACTAACTAGCAGCCACGCAGGAAGAGCTGCAGTGATAACAGAGAAGCAAAATCTGAATTCGCTCACCATGACGAGTAAAGCAGAAAATGTACTTTAATCTGTGGCTGTGTGGTTCGCATCTTGCCACCTGTGCGTATCTGTGGAAGTATTCAGATCCTTAGCTTCAGCGACCAATTTCAGGTGTGCCCAGAGAAAACTGAAGTATGTCCTTACATGGTTTGAGAGATTGAGGCAACCCTGCAGAGCTAACAGATTAAGAAACGTTACCTTGGATTTAGATGCTATGCTGTATCCTCTAATACCCATCTTTTATATTCCCTTGGGATTAATCCTCCAGAAATTCTCCCCAGCATGGTGTGCCATCTTCCAAATCTCGAAGCCGCCCTTCACACCAGCCCCATCAATGTAAGAAAACCCCTCAAGGAAGCTTTTATGTCCTTTCCTTCCTTGACTCAGAATCATATGAATCAGTCCATTTTTGGTTTTTTCCGGTTTATGGTGTGTGATGATGCTTTTGTCCGCTTATCCCTCTACTGACATTGTCAATATCTCATTAGAATCTCTCAATTTACCTAATCAAGCATCTGCGAATTCATGTTTCTTTAGATCCTGAATAGAAGAAATAAATTTTCCCCAACATGATGACCAATCCAGGGTGTATCAGTGTTATTTACTAGTACTTTGTGCTTACTAGTACAATTAAATAATGTGCATAAGTTTATAGGCTACTTACTTGTATGTCTTCCTATAGTTACATATTCACAACCTTTGTCAGTTTTTTGATTGGTATGCTTCCTTATTGATTTTATGAGTTTTTATAGACTAAGATTTTTTTAAACTGCATTCATAATATTTTCTAATTTTGTCACACACCTTTCAATGTTTATGGTGTTTTTAACAAGTGTCAATTTTTACATTTTTGTGAACGCCTTTAGGATTTTTCTTTTTACTTGGCTGTTTAGAACGGCTTTACCCATCCCCAAGATGTAGGGTTCAAATTTTGACATTTAATAGAAATCCGTCTGAATCTGCATTGTTATGTTGAGAAAAGTAACATGTCAAGATTGTTGTTGCTGCTGTTTGATGGTTCCTGGCCTTCTCCACACTTATCAGCAGCCCTTTCCTCTGTTCCTCACACACGTGTCTGGGAATGGAGTCAAATCTGCACCACTGTTCTTCCAATTCCCTCATTTTACAAACTGGGGACACTACAAGTTAGCAAACGTACATGAATTCCGGCCAGCTCATTTCTAAAGTGTCATGGAGTGTGTAGCAGCAAGTCTGTGCTGGTGTCTTCCCTTTTCATTTCCTGGGTCCTCACCTGTGTTCGAACAATGACCAAAGGGCTTCCCCAACAGATAATGGGAGCCAGTAGGAAAGATAGTCCTGCATCTCAGTGGGGATTATTAGCACCCAGGTCTTAGACAAAGCCCAGCCCTTGGGACGATGCCAGGAGGAAGCTCAAAGCTGTTCATCCTTCCTGTACCTTGGACACAGCTGTGGCCCTCAGCGAGGTTCCAACCTGCAGGCACAGCACATGTGGGGTAGGGTCATCACCGAGAGGGTCCCTGGTGAGTAAGGAAAGAAAACCAACCTTTCCAGATTGTCCCTAGCCACCTAGCACACTTTCAAGTGATAGTATCTTCTTTCAAAGATCATCACAGAACACTTGTGCCCAGAAGTGGTCTTGAGAATCCACGAGTCAAAAGCCCCTTCCTGGAGCATGTGTGAAGGCTGAAATGTTCTCAGCATCCCTTCAGGAGATGGGCTCCCCCAAAAGGGACCCAGGATTCTCCGAGAACAATTGTCCTGGCATTTGCTGACCTGACTGATGGAGACAAAGGAAGATGCATTTTCTTTACAACTTGCTTGAAAATAAGGTTATGGGATATATTCTTAGCTAGTAATTTTACTTCGATATTTTTATATTGTAACAAAGGTACTTTCTGAGTATGTGTTCTAATACTTCATTGAAAACAATGTGTATTTCCTTGCTAACATTGTTTATCAGCTTGCGTGAGGAACTGGCAGGTACTTTTTTAAAAAACAGGTTTCAAGTAAGTGGTGCTCCTCCTTTTTCTTTTTTTTTCCTTTTTTTGCTGCTTAACAGTGAGTATCTTTTGAGATTTGTTAAAAAACAAATTATTTGTTTGTTTGTTTTCTCTATTTCAGTAGCTTTAGGTGGTACAAATATTTTTTGATCTGGGTTTTAAGTGTACACACCACCCCCACCTCTGCACACTGTACCTGATAAATGGTTTTTCTTGTTTTTATTTTATATAACTAGGCAAGAAATTGTAAAGATCCCATGGTGGGTTTCAAAGTTTCTTGCAATAAAACTTGCATTAGCAAAGCACACTTATTATAAAATAGGCTAATGTCAACATATATGTACTCTGATGTCACATGTTGTATCGATGATGTCAAAAATCATATGCCAAGTTAATACAATCCTTATAATCCTTGTGTACAAATATATACAAATTTTAAATTAAATCTTATATATGGTTAGTAGAGACATATGAATATGAAACAAATCTCTTCTCTCTTAAGTATATAGCCTGGCAATTACAGTGCAATCACTTTAAAAAAATAACAAAGTTTGATGCTTTGTCACAACTTTTCCAAATGATTATTTTTCAGAAATTAAAGTGAACTGAAGCTCTTATTTGAGAAATATAATTTTGGTTGTAGCTATTTAATGAAATGTCTACATTATGAAGTCTATGTATTTTTTTTTTATGATAATGTTCCTCTTCCTTAATAAAAATACTTGAAAATCATTTAGATAACAAGATTGAAAACTTTCTCAATGATAAGGCCTCAGTCCCATGAACTCTGCCTGTCCCCTGCTGGCTCCTGTCCGCCACTCTTGCCTCCTGTGTTGACTCTGACTTTCTGGACCACATAGCCATCCCAAGGAGGCCATTTGCTGCCCCTTCCCCAGTCTCTGCACTTTTCCAATACTTGGGCTGGGGTTCACCTGAATGCGATGACTCTCCCTGAGGCCCCTCCTGGGTGCCCTGCCAGCAAGTGACCCCAACTCAGCAGATTCATGCCCAACTCATCCACTCATTCTGTAACCTCTTTGCATCCCCACCCTTTGGCCCCTGGAGGAGAGGTGATGTCTTAAACTCCAAGTCAGTATTTGTGACGTGTTTCACCCCTCCTGGGGGTGGTACTCTGTTCCAGGTCTGACACAGGCCTCCAACTTCCAGGGAGTCAGTGGGAGGGTTGAGGAAAAGGTCCCCCATGCCTTCAAGCTGTCAGTCCTCTCTGATCACCACAAGAGTCCATATCCTGGAGCTCACTGGTGCCCCTCCTGGGACAAGGGACTTGCTGTGAACTCTCCAGAGTCCCCTCTCTTGGGATGTGCCGGCAATCACTGCTCCAGGTCTGGCCATCTCCCTGGGAGTGTGCAGCCGGGAAGCAGGGCAGGACTCATCGTCCCGTGTCCCTCCTGCCCCAGCTGGGAGATGTCTCTTCCCAGGGGCTGTGTGCAGAGAGGAGATGAGGAAGGCAGGACTCCCTCCCACCCTCCCTCCCTCACTGCCGCAGGACTCCACATCTCTTAACTGGTGCTTCTTTCAAGAGCCCCTGCATAATCCCCAGGATGGGCTTGGGCTTTTAGAAACAAATTACCCGTCCACAAATTTCCCTGGAGGTGAAGACGCACAAGTGTGCTCTATGCTTGCACCGTGAGAGGTAAATGAAACACATCGTAATAAAAAATATGGTAATGTGGCAAAGCAGTATCCGCCCATTAACTCCTGGACTTCTCTCATTAGGGAAATACACAAAAGCTAATGGTGCTCCATTGATTTGCGAACACCTGCTTCCCTGGGAAGACCCTCTCTCCCGGGAATATTGAGGACGTTTCTGAAGTGTCATGGCGTGCGTCGCAGCGATTCTGCCTTGGTGTCTTCCATTTCCATTTCCTGGGTCCTCACCTGTGTTCAAACCATTGCTAAAGGACTTCCCAACAGATAATGGGAGCTGCCAGGAAGACAGCCTTGCATCTCAAGGGAGTTATCAGCACCCAAATCTTAGACAGTCCTGCTCTAGGAAGACCAAGTATTCTCTTTGAGAAGCAAAACGTGCAATGCTGGGAAGACTCTAAGGATGCTGGAAACGTACTTCCAGGTTTGGAAGGAGCAGCATTCCGCTGCCAAGGCGATGCTGGCAGACCAGGCCCTGACAGCCTGCTCATCCCTTGTGGGAGGGACAGCAGTCTGGGGTGAGAAGATTATGGTATCCCCAACAGTTGACTTTGCAAGGGCATCCTTGCTTTAGAAATGCCGTGAGAATACGTGCTGCCTTGTGTCCTCAAACGTGAGCACCAGCGTTTCCTGGAAGTCACCAACAGAAAGTTGTAGCCGCCCTGAAGGGGGGTGGGGCGAGTGGGAGACAGGATCCCCACCCCCACCCCAGCCCAGTGTCTGGCCTCCTTTCTCAGGGTTGCTAGAGGAGCTCAGATGTCCGGCACGGTTTGCATTGCAAATGCTCTGGAATTGTTTCTTCTCCTCCTTCAAACTCCCTCGCTCCAGAGGGGCTTTTCCTTCGTAGCTGCTTATCCTGATGTTTTCCTTTGCATAAAAAGCAATCCCATAATCCTACGGATCAAAGAGCGTGGGGTTTATTGACTGACTTCCTGGTGTCAGAGGTGAGAACGCACCGCCAGACACGGGGGATATTAGGAAATAAAAAGGGTTACCGATATGAAAGCCGGGATAAAATGCCAGCACCGAAGAGCCTTCAGCGCCGAGATAATCAGCTGCGGGAGGTTTGACGAGTTGCTCTAGCTGCCAGGCCAACAATCTGAATAAGAAAACAAATGGTCCTCGGCCCCCTGGACATGACCCAGGAGCCCAGGCCACCCGCTTGCCGAGCCAGGGAGGAAGGGCCGGGCTGTGGGCATTCCACGGGCCACTCCCCAGAAGATCTGTGGGCACAGGAGTTAAACGACTTGCCCACGGTCATGTCGGATGGAGCCTGACACAGATGGATGAAGAAGTCCTGTGTCGCCCTGAGAAAAAGACGGCATGTCTGGCCCTGCAATAGAAGTCCAGTGAGAACTGGACCCTTGTGGCAGGAGTAACAGGAATGCTCATCTTTGCCCATTACGCTTATTTTTATTTGTAGAGACGGGGTCTCACTATGTGGCCCGTGCTAGGCTGGAACTCCTGGTCTCAAGCAATCCTCCTGCCTTGGCCCCACAGTGCTGAGATTACAGGTATGAGCCACAGGTTATGCTGATATTTTAATTAATCTGATAAGAGCCAACTGATTGCTTTCAGGACTTGCCATTTTTTTGTTTCTTTTAACTAGGCGTTCACACGTGCACAGCCAGGGTGGCAGGGGCACTGTGTCCGCACCCTTGAATATACTGAGGAAGAAAAGAGATGCCTTTGCCATTTTCTGTTCCTCACGGGCTCCGGTATCTTCCCAAGGCCTCAGAGACTCTGTACAGAGGGCAATGTGTGTCTGTAATATGCATTGTGTGTGTGTGTGTGTGTGTGTGTGTGTGTGTGTGTGTGTGTGTGTGTGTTCGTGTTATGCAGGTGGATGTACTTGTGTGTCTGTGCATTTCTGTGTGGTGTGTGGGTGTCTCGGTGTGTGTGCTTGTGTACGTACGTGTGTGTGCCTGTGTTTGTGTGTGAGGAAGGAGGTGGAGAGGGCCCAGCTGTAACCAGCACTTTATAGCTCAGTCTATGTTCAGCACAGGCATCGGCTACCAGCAAAGCAAGAGAAAAGGGCGTCCTTTGACAGGGAAGCTTTCCTGGATCTTCAGTGCTGCAGACCCCACACAGCACCACACCTGTTCTGCGGGTGGGGGAGGCTGGACTCCCTCGGACAAGCGGGG
Source organism: Carlito syrichta (assembly GCF_000164805.1). NCBI lineage: Eukaryota > Metazoa > Chordata > Mammalia > Primates > Tarsiidae > Carlito > Carlito syrichta. The sequence goes on from NW_007247067.1 coordinate 295,262, forward strand.
CGGAGGGGACTCTTCACACAGGTTGCCACAAGCTGGGATTCCCTGGAGACTTTGCAGGAGGCTGGGCCTCCTTCCAAGACCTCACCACACTCCTAAGTGCCCAGTGAAGTCTCTTTTACTAAGTCACGAGTGTCCTAAACACAGGACTCAGCTGCCTGGCTCACCCCAGATGCCTGGGACCTACTGATACAAGCACTCCACCAGGCTGGTCTGTCCATTACCAGGAGGGTCAGGACTTTTCCACCCACCACTGTCCCGCCAAGGCCAGGGGAGATTGTGGCACACCGTAGTTACTCTAAGCTTGCTGGAGACAGAGGTCGAAAAAGAACCCTCCCTTCCTTCCCCCTCTTCCTTCCTTCTTTCCTTCCTTTCCTCTCCTCCTCCCTTTCTCCCCTTCCTTCTTTCCTTCCTTCCCCTCTCCCTTCCTCGCTTTTTCTCGCTCCCACCCTTCTTTTCTTCTCCTTCCTTCTTTTTTTCTTGTCTTTCTTCTTTCCTTTTTCCTTTTCTTCCTCCCTCTTTCTCTCCCTCCCTCTCTTCTTCTTGTCTCCTTCCATTCCTCTTTCTCCCTCTCTTGGCCCTTTCTCCTTTCCTTTTTTCCTTTCCTCTTTTTTCTCAACTTTCTTTTCTTCCTTCCCTCTCTCTCCTCATTCCTCCATCTTCTCCCTTTTCTCCTTCCTTTTTGCCTCTCTCCTTTCTTCATAAGCTCTACAGAATTTGCAAAGTAACCACTGACCCCAGAGTGCATTCCAGCTCAGGATCAGGTTTAAGTCAATCCACTGAGTGACTTCTTTCAAATACATTTAAATTACTTGCTGAGATTGATTAAATGAGATATGCCATTTTTGAAAAGCTGCCTGCTTTAAACAAAGGGCATGATCTGGACCGCTCAGGTGTGCTGTCTGCAGGTAACCACCCACCCACTGCAAGGCACTGACCTCTGTCTGATGGGGTCAGTGAGCTCCATGAGGCCACAGTCCTGCCAGCAGGCTCACCAATGGTCATTCCCAAGAAAGGACTCCTGCAGCGTCAAGGGCAGCTCACACCATCCCTGCGCCACCACCAGGAACAGGAAGGAGTTCAGTCACATCTACCCGCTGCACCTTGGGCTACAGTTTCACAGATCACCGGTGTCCCAAGAGACAGAGCACCCTTGCTGCAAGTCACAGGGAGCGGGTTTGCTACCTGTACACAGGCAGAAGGGACAGCGGAAGCCTCAAGTCCACTGTGAGCCAGTCCACAGGCTCCAGGATGCTGCCGAGGGCAGAAGTGTCTCCAATGTGCACGCCCTACTTGTTCCACAGCTAAGGGACACTGAGAGGCAGCCCACACGGGTTACAGACTTTAGGGCAGCAGGGCCACTGGACAAGGCTTTGAAGGACATCCTGCTGCCAGAGAGGGACAGGACTGAGGCCGGGGCTGTCCTGGTGGCTCCTTCCTAACCTGAGATGTCATATCCCCTAGGAGGGACAGGATAGAGGTCTGGGCTGTCCAGAGCAGCTCCTCCCTAACCTGAGAGGTTGTGTCCCTTAGAAGGGACAAGACCAAGGGCCAAGCTGTCCTGGGTGGTTCCTCCCTAAACTGAGATGTCACATCCCCTAAGAGGGACAGGACCAAGACCCAGGCTGTCCTGGGGGTTCCTCCCTAACCTGAGATATCAGGTCCTCCAGGAAGGAGAGGACTGAGGTCCAGGCTGTCCTGGATAATTCCTTCCTAATTGGAGATTTTGCATTCTGGTACATTCTTTGGTCATTCTGAGAGCTGCATGCAGATTCGTGGAAGAGACCTGGGCTATCCAGGCCACTTATACACTGTCCGCAAGTCCACCCATCAGCCTCAGCCCTCCCCTGGCCACAGCAATGACCACTGTTTTCCACCTAAAGCTGACAAATGGCAGTGTCCCTTGGTAAAGAAACCTCATATCCACAGAACCTACTCCTGAGTCTGCTCTAGAAAGGAGGGCCAATTAACACCTTCTAAAGGAATGAATGAGTGAATGAACTAGTGCTAAATCTCCTTCTGTGCCTTGTAAATTGCGAAGGCCATTAATGTGAGACGCAAGCTAAAATTTGAAATGCTATCCTATTAATGCACTTCCGTCATTTTCTGCTGAAAACAGTCATTTTGGTTAAAATTTGCATAACATATGGAGCAGCCTACTAAATTATTTACAAGGCGCTCAATATAAAGGTAATTAAAGCAATGTTTGTAGTAAATAAAGATTCAAACCAGCAGCTTGCTCCGGCTTGCCTTCCTTGAACAGCCACGAGGACTGTGACTTGGTGACTGTGAACACCACGAGGCCCCACGTACAGCGTGTGGCTCAGGCGACAACACTCAGCACCGCATCTTGCTTGTCGTGAAGCTGCAGACACTTGCACAAGTGGGCGCTCAGAGGGGAAGTGTGACAATGGGGCTCTGCCCCTTCCTGACAGTTCCATCCTTACCACAGACTTCTCCTGCTGGACTTCTCCTGCTAACCTGCTTGTCCATGTCTGTGGCTCCTGGAATTGTCCCCAAACCAGCCTTTTCTTTTCATCTGTTCATCGTCTGCACCCCAGACCCAAGGTTTCTACAGCACGTTCATCAGGTTAGTATTTGTGTCTCAGAGTTTATAGAATTGAGACCAGCGTGGACATCTTGGCTGTGGGGAAACCATGAATGGCTGTATCCATCAAATACTGAGGATAATACCCCTACTGTCGGTGGACACGGGCTGGGCTGGACGTCGAGGATGTGGAGCCCTCAGGTGGCCCCTACTCTCAGGAACGAGCAGGACTAGGTTTGCTCTGCTGTTGCCCCATTAGAATCCATGAGGGTCATCCTTAATACTCCATACACGCTCATTAGATTAATGTTTTCTTCAAGCAAAATAACTGACCACTGGCTAGCAGAAAGGACAAGGTGTCTGCATCCTGAGAGAGTGCAAATGATTTCTCTTCCAAGGTGGACCAGTTCTGCTGTACCCCATGGTCCTGTCCTTCCCAAATAATCCTTGATCACAGGACAGATTTTCTCTTTTCTCACTGCTTCAAGAGAAGGAGCTGAGTTTTAAGTCAAGGTGACTCTGTGGCTACGAGATGTCAGGATGCAGATTTTCAGGGAAGGATGGGCCACCTCCCCAAACTCCAGGCTTGAAATGACTTGGTTCACTCAGCAAGAATCCTGGGGCGACGGTGTCAGTAGAGGGCCCGATTAAAGGAAGTCCCACGTGAGAAGAGAACGTTGCCTGTGAGAAAACAAGGCTCTTTCTAACTCAGCAGCCTGGCAGAGAAGGCTACAGGGAGCTCCTGCTTGGGGGCAAGAATTTCAGGGGTGAGAACGTAAGTCAGGGGGAAACCCGACACCTGAGAAGTGTTTGAGAAGGCAAGTTCTGACCAAGTGAGATGCTCCTGTGGGAGGACAGCTGAAGTCTTGGCAGGGAAGAACCAAGGATCAAACAGTCACAGAGGTGGAGCAGAATCCAGACAGCCTGTCCTCTACACAGACTTCTCTCTCAAGACAGCAAGAGGCTCCATATTAAAAACTAGAAAAAGAATAAAAGTCAGGGACAGCAGCCCACAATAGCAGAGGGCATGGACCTGCCCAGAATAGGATGCCTGAATCACCAAGGAAGTGACCAACTGGATAATCTCAGCAAGGAGGGACGTAAGCTCTGGTCTGGGGACAAGGACAGTGAGGGTTTCCCCCCACGTGAATGTCATTGAGGCCACTGAAAAGATTTGGGTAACAGTAACAGCTCCTGGGGTGGACCTGATCAGGGAGTGCTTTCCTGATGAGAAACCCGTCCTAGCACTGCATCCAATGCTCACACATGGGCAGCAGTGGGGATGTTTGAGTCAAGAAGAATGTGTGTGACTGGGGTTCCTGGTACCCCTGAGATGTCTGACCCAGGAGCTAAAATTCAGTCTGAAGCTCTGGCCTGTTGAGTTGCAGACCATGGTGTTCTCCCAGCTGAGGGACACCGCCTGTAGGGAGATCCCATGGCACAGTCTGTGGGTGCCTTCATGCGTTGTTCTCTGTTCACTAGACACGACTGCCTGCGTGAGATGCCACTGGGAAGTACCAGCATCCCTGACACAGAGAAATTGCCCCTTAGGCAGGTTCTTGGCATTTCTTCTCGTTGATCACTCTTTCCTATCCAATAATATAGAGAAAAGATAAGCCTCAAACAAAGTGCTTTCATTTTATACCATTTTAACATCGATGGACTAGTTCAGCGATCAAACACACAACCCAGGCATGCACTACTAAAATTGGTATTCAAGTGTTGCGGCCAACTGAATGCAAGAGGGATAGGATGCCTCGGTCTCCCCTCTGAATGGTTTCATGGTGCTACTCCTTGGAGACACAGCTGAGAGCAAGTCCATTCCCACTTTGTCTTTTGGTGTTATTACTTGAAGGACAGGAAAGAAACATCAACTTGCTCTGATGCACCACTTACACCAGTTAGTGAGGTGCAGTTCAGAGTGCCTGCTGTATACTCTCTTAACCTCACAGCAGCCCACGAGGCAATCCTGTGGACAAGGGTAAGTTTGGTTTTCTCTTGTAGATAAAAAAAGTAATGGAGACTTGTAGAAAAAATCAAGCCATAGACTCTTTGTATGTCAATCTGTAATCTCAGGAAAACAAAACTATATATACATAAGTTTTAGACCAGAAGCCATATGGTTTAACATAAAATTTCTTCATTATCATGAGTGAAAATAAAACTTTGACTCATGTTTTCTTTTAAGTAGAAAAGAGATTGAATAACTTATTTTGGAAGGAGCTGGCAGTGTTTTTACTTGGTGTCTGAGAGACCGGGTCTGCCTTTTATTCTCTTTTGAGTTTGTAATATGGGGCCTCTTCTGTCTTGAGAAAGAAGTCTGTGTAGAGGACAGGCTGTCTCGATTCTGGTCCACATCTGTGACTGTTTATAGATCTGGGGTTGTTATGGTGCTGTTTGATCCGTGGTTCTTACCTGCCGAAACTTCAGATGTTCGCAGTTGGGTTGCCAGGTGATGGCAAACCAGTATGGAGCATTGGAGGTAGGGGTGGGAGTGTACTGAAGGGATCCTGAAACAAAACACTGAGTCAGGTGAGAGCACTTGTGTGGAAGAAAAGCAATGAAAACTGGACTTCAGAATTTTCCCTCTATTTTTTTTAAACAGGATTTATTGAGAGGACAGAAAAGCTCCCACAGTGGGAGGGAACTTGAGGGAGTTGTCCCCCTCTATTTTTTAATTTAAAGGACATACTGTTTTTCAAATAATAGTTTTGAATTTCATAATTTTTCTTATGTATCTGCAGGAATTTTTAAAATATATCTTCATTCCCTAAATGAGAATATATTCAGGGCACAATTTTCCCACACTGGGTGGGAGGAGACATCCAGCCACAAGTCTTCTGGGGATGGTTGATATCTTCTAGGGATTGTGGATCAGAGCAGGAGATAAATCAACATTTTCCCTGATAACATTGTTAAATTTAGTTGGATAATCAAAATGAATGATAGAGAAACAAAGGAGTTAGAAATTTCACCAGAAGGAAATAAGACAGGGACCTTATTTGGCTGCACACAGTTACACACTTTCAAAGTCATGCACATGAATCGATAGGCTTCTGGTTGGTTTCTGGTTGGAAGGTGAGCTTCACTTGCTTACATTGTGTTTTTGTTATTTACTGTTGCTTAATTTAGAAAAAAATACCCTCAAATTTAACATCTTAAAACTACCGTTTTATCTTGCTCATGAATTTGTAGGTAAGGAATACAGGAAGGGCTCTGGTGGGCGGTTTGTCCCTGGTCCATGTAGCTTCACTAAAGTGGCTGCATCTGGAGAACCCACTTCCACAATGGCTCCCACCCTAGAGGTCGGGATCCCTTGGCGTCCCTTGGCCTCTTTCTCTTTGCATGGCGTTTAAACCTCTAGCATTCTTTCTCAGCTGAAGCTCTTTCTCTGAACTAGAAAACACACAGTAGAACTGAATGGCTATTTTCTCATTTCCTCTATTATGATGGAAAACGATTGCTATTTTAGATCCATAGAAAACAAGATAATATTTCCCTATCATGAATGCCTTAGGGCATTAAGATTTAAATAGCTCATAGAACTTTAATTTTAAATGGTTGTTTCAGGACCTCTCCATACTATGGCTTGGGACTCCTACAACTTGGGAACCTCGACGTGCTCAGACCCTTCTCATGGCATCTCAGGGTTTCTAGAGAACAAGGCGACAGCCGCCGGTCCTCTCAAAGGCTGGGCCTTTGCCACCCGTCTATTGGTGTAGGCATCAGTAAACCAGTTCAGATTCATGGGAGAGACATAGACCCTCCTCCCAATAGAAAGACTGTCCAAGAAGTTGCGGCCCTCTTAGAAAAATAGCAAAGATGTATACAGATGTACCTGTTTAACACCACGAACAACTGAGATAGCTCAAGTCAAAAAGTAATTACATTAACTTCTATGATCATTTTCATGCTCACCCATCATGGTGAAGAGGGTCTGGTGGATTGGAGGTGAAGGAATGTTTTCTCTTTCTTCCCCAAGCTATACTTTTAAATTACACTAATAGCAAAAAGGAAAACAGAAGAAATATAGACATCTCCACTGGCCAGAGTACAGACCCAGCTTTTTTTTTCTTTTAATTTTTTTTTTATTTTAAAGATGTAGGGTACAATTCAGGGTTCAATATGCAAATGTTCATTATGCAGGTATCCTTGTTAATGAAGTGTGCCCAGACCCAGCTTTTAATCCATTCTAATTGCCTTAATGCCATGACTGTAAGAAGTCTACTAAACACATATTTCACTAATAGAAGAATAACAGGAGAATACATGCAGAGGCTTTCCAGGGAGCATGACATGAAATCTTCAATCAGGGCGGTCACAATTTCCGTCCTGCTTGCTACCGCGAATATGTCCACAGCACCTGACACTCAACTTCCTTCCCCCCTTGCAGAGCTCTCATCCCCTAGCTCAACGTAGGATGGAACTCCAAGCAGCAGCTATGGAAAGTTACGCTGAAAGCAATTAAGTCCCACTTCAGCCACTTGGCTATAAATCACTGACTGGCTATTAGACATTCACCAAATAAACATGACAATGGAAGGGTCAAACATACACGAAGTTCAACTCCACACAGTATTCATTATCCAGGCACTGGGGACACCCATGGAAAAGACATGATGGGTCTTTCCCAAAACCCCCAGGTCGGGCAGTATGAACACAGAAGTCAGCCAACGCCACGTCCAATCTGTGCAGTAGCTTGGGAAGTGTTTTGGCTGTGGCAGAAGCTGAATTGCTCTAAGGAAAATGAAGTCAGCACCCCAGTCCTGGTGAGTACACAGGGACCCAGACCTTATGCCTGACACCATTCTCCAAGAAAAGAAACCAGGTTTCCTTCAACAAATGGCTGAGTCTAGGACAGGGCTAGAAGCACTCGGGAGGCGCATAGGCCATCTCATAGTACCAAAAAGTAAGAAAGTGCTCAAAAACAAAAGAGTGGGGTCACATCTGTGGGGCAAAGGAAGCCAAAAGCGTTTCCTATGGCCAACGCTGGAACAATTTGCACAAAACAAAATAATTTACCTAGTATGAAAGTATAAGCCAGGGAAGAAAATAAATATCCATGGTTCACACTGTATATATGTACACACACACACACACACACACACACATGAGGTCAGACAATTGCATTTGCAAACTCATCCTAGAAAAAGTGCTCCGTGCTTCATTGCTTCATTGCTGAATATCACTATGGTCACCTTCGAAGTACTCCGTTTGGGAAGCGGCGATCCGATGCTAGCGCCTACCTATCAAAGAAATTTTGGAACTCTTTTTCTGGAATGGCCATCAGAGCTGTTGCCATATTACCCTTGATGTCCTGAATGTCATCAAATGTCTTCCTTTAAATAATCCCTATACCTTTGGGTAAATTAAAGTAATTGGGTGCCAGATCAGGTGAGTAGCCAGTGAATTTGACAGTGCTGCCAACATAAGCGCCCGGTGGCAAGTTTACAAACTTAATTGTCAAACCTCAACAAACAATGACAGCAGCTCTGATGGCCATTCCAGAAAAAGAGTTTCAAAATTGCTTTGACAGGTGAACTAGGTGCTGGCGTCAGTGCATAACTTCCCCAGGGGAGTACTTCGAAGTTGACCCTAGTGATATTCAGTAATGCGGTATGGAGCACTTTTTCTAGGATGGTTTGCAAGCCTAACTGTTGGACCTCATATGCAGAAGGGACAGATCTCCAATATGGAAGCATTACGGATAATTTCTGTAGGCACTCTGCCTCCAGTGACACACAGTGTGAAGCCCTTTCTTCTTATTCAAGTGTAGAATGCACTTAGAAACTTGTTTCTAAAGACCACGCTAGGAAAATGGACAAAACATAACTTCACACTAGCAGATGTGGCCCACCTTCCTCCGCCTAGTGATGAAGACCATGATCATCAATACTGAGTCTCGCGGTAGCATGTGCACTTGGCATGACATGATGACAAGTACATGTGTCTCTGTGATCTTTCTCCCAAACATCCACACTCCCTGTCTACCCAAAAGAAAGTTGATAAAATGATAAAAGCCCACACGGAGGGGCATCCCACAACACACCTGACCAAGCCTTCCCTAAAACTCTGAGTGTCATTAAAACAAGGAAAGTCCAAGGAAAGTCACAGATCAGAGCAGCCTTAAAGAGACAGGAAGACTAAATGTGATCTAACGCGAGGCAGTCTGCTGGACAGGATCTTGGATGAGAAAAAGCATATTAGCTACAAAACTGGTGCTATCCAAACAAAGTGTGTAGTTCAGTTCTCAGGGATACACCAGCACTAGTTCCTTGGTTGTGACAACCTTACCTTAACGTACCAACAACAGGGGAAGCAGGTAGGGTGCGGAGGAACCCATCATGTCATGTTCTTGACTTTTCTACAAGTCTATAGTCATACCAAAAGGTTCATGAGATGTTCATGACACAAAATCTCCACTGTAGCCCTCAGGCACACCCTCCCTCTGAGTCGCTGTGTTCCCGATCTTGGCTCTGTCGGGGGTTTGTGTCTGGTGTTCAGCAAGACAGCTTCCAACAGGGCAGGACAGGATCCTCAGACACCCATAAAGCAACACTGTGGCATGGAATCCCCGAGTGCTGTCACAGAAGACAAAAGGTCTTTGGCCCACGCAGCCTGCATCACTAAAACCATGCCTTAGAGGATGTTTGTCGAACCCAGGGCATGCCAAAAGCACTCTTGGTTTGTGTCATGCCAGGTTACTACACAAAGAGCTGTTGAGGATGTCATCATCACAGAAAGTGGAAGCAAAGGGGCAGGTGAGCATTTTACAGAACCCCAGATAGGGGAGAATGGCTTTCCCGGGCAGGTGGTGGGAAGCTTACCAGGAGGTAGAAAACGCTTGCTTCCCATTGGAGTAATTATTGTTCATTAAAATATGGGGTGGATGTTAGAGCCCAAGCTAAGCTTCACACTGTTTGTACTGTTTGTGTAAAGCTGCCCTCAGACATGGGACTTGGCCCTGGGCTCTTGCCAGAATGAGGTAAAGGGAGCTTTTTATGAATAGAGCAGAGTTTTGCACCAAAGAACATTCTTTCCAGGTGAGCTGTATGAAAATCCTTTCTCTGAACACATCAGGATTAATGAATAATTAAACACTCCCATGCTCTCGTTTTGTCTGGTCTCCCTGTCGCCAAATGAGTTTAACTTCCAGGTCTCAATTTGGGCCCTGACATACTATCCTGTCTCTACAGCATCATTGAGGTCAGAGGGTCCGTGGGCAGATCCGGGAGGAGAGCAGGGCGGACCTCACCTCTTCTTCTGTAAAGACAGGGGATGACAAGGGGGCCACTGGACCTGCTGAGACCCAGTCGGAAGGTAGAACTACACCAGTTACTCTACGTGGGAGAAGACAAGGTGAAGAATTTTTTATTTATTTTTTTTATTTTTGTAGAGAAGGGTGTCTCCTTATGTTGTCCAGGTTCAAAGTCCCAGCCTCAAGTAATCTTGCCTTGGCCTCCCAAAGTGCTGGAATTACAGGCGTGAGCCACCATGCCCAGCTGGGAACTTTTTACTGAGCAAGTAGAAAGGCAGACAGAGAGTGCACAGCCAACATGAGACAAGGGCTGGGGCAACCCCACCTGCAGTGCTGGGACAGTGGGAGAGGCTGGATAACCAGTCTCAGAAACTGGGGTGGGGTGGAGGGGTGCAAGGGCAGACCTTGAAGCAGGGGGTGCTGCTGGGTTCCAAGGGTCCACGAAGGCTGATTCCAGAAACTGGGATCTGCTGAGGCTGCTGGAACAAGCTGCGCCCTCCCAGGAGTGGAAGCCAGGCTGCGATGGCGTCACAGGAAACCAAGGGAAGAGGCCAGCCTCCTCACCTCCTCCAGGTTCCTCCCTTCAGGGCAGACAGAGAGACGAGGCTTGAACTTGAGGGCCCAGCCAGGCACCACAGAGAAGAGCATGCAGTCACTTCATACCCACTCAACTCTGCAGGCCAGTGGCACCAGGAGCCTTACTGGTCACTCAGGAGGCCTTGGCCTGCCTGGTGACCCGGAGAGTCTCGCAACCAGCCAGGGTACAAGCCATTCAAGAAAACACCTCCCGGAGGGCAGACACCCAGTCAGTTACTCAAAATAAAGATCCCTCATTTGTGTGTCTGAGTGAACTTGCAGTGTTTTGCCTCAGTGGCCTTCTCTGAAGTCTTGAAAGTTATTATAACCACAATGCTGATTCCATTCCCTAACCAAGAGGCAGCATGCCAAGTCCTATGAAAAATGATATGGTGTCATGTATTCTACAATTTGGTATCAGTATCCCAGCGGTGACATTTGTAAGATTTACAGGCCATCGTGAAATACTCATATTTGTTAATTCAGAGGTTTTTAGCTCACAGATTAATTCACCATAAGAAACCTGCTGTGTCGGATCTGAACCCCAGGCAATCCCCTCTGTCACTTAACTGAAGACCAGAGGGACCTCCACAGACCCCCCATGCTCCACAGAAGTGACTTTGGGGCTCTTCCTCCAGCCATGTAGACATGGTCCTACTCACGCACTCTTTTTAGAAGCCTCTATCCAAGAAAGAAAAGCAGATCTTAGAACACAAGAATCACGAATGGCATCCCTCCCACAGTGACACTCATCACACCGTCTTCAGGGCCACCTTTGGCCACTGAGGAGCAAAGGGGAACCTCCCACTGCTGTGAAACAAACCCGAGCCAGGCCCAAGTCACAGGAGCAGCAGAGGCCTTCACATGGCTTCATCGAAAAAGAAGCATCTTTCTCGGAAAACGCCTGGCCGGGGAGATTCACGGCTCCAAGAGCCGGCGAATATCTGGACCGCCACATTCCCAGAAGTCGGAATGATGGAACGACCGGGGGCTCTTAAGACAAAAGCACAACATCCTCCTGTCTCCTTCCTCGACTGGTCCATCTGTTATCCTCATGAAGGGCCCGGGAAAGCGCACCTTAAATGCACTATTGCCAAAGTCACCGTGAGTCTGGAAAACGTCTCCACAACATCGTGCTCCTACCCACCACTCAATAAGCCTGTGATGGGGCATCCAGCAGCTGCCAATCCTTAGGGGAACGTGGAGGTACCTGAGAGGTTTGGCCAAGGCTCATTCATGGTCACAGCATGAGTTGTGCTTCACTTTGGCCAAGCACCTCTTAACTTGCAGAGAGCGTTCGCCTTCAAGTTCACGCACGTGCTCCAATCACTCACCTCCTGAGATAGGCAAGTATGATTCCTTTTTTTACAGATGAGAAAACCGAGGAGCCATAACTTGCCCAAGGTTTCTCCGATGGTAGTTTCTAGAAATCTCAGGTGCACCTGCCTGCCCTTCAGGACTAAGGTTCACAGCTGCTGCTGTTTCGCTTACTGAGTTGAGAGTGGCATGAAGGGAATAAAGTACCCTTTCCTTCTTCCAAAGTGTTGCACCTAGCAGAAGATGTGGGGGAACAGCAAGGTCAGGGGACGTGGTGTGACCTGCTTACCCAGTCCACACAGCCCCGCCAGTGTGCCCAGGGTACACATTTCCCAGGAGCCTTCATTAGGGCGCCCATCTGCCGGAAGCCTTAGGTAGCCGGGCTGAGACTTCAAGCAGGGTTCGTCTTTCCCCCAAGTTTGAGAGCAAAGAGGAGGAGCTGTTTAAGAAAAACCTTCGCATTCTTTTTAGGAATGCAGTGTCCAGTTCTTGCATGAGTCCTCACTGGATCTGGGGTGCTGTGTTGGAGGCCGTGGGCCTTGGGTTGCACGGACCGTCTCACAAAACAAGGCTTGCATCACCGAGTAGCAACTAGGAGGTCAGAAAACAGACCCCACCATCGCTCAGGGGCAGCCACCACCTGTGGATTTACCAAGACCCTCTTGAATGATCTCCTTGCCGCTGTTTTCAGGAAAACTACAGGGCAGCCCCTCCTGGCCTGTAACACCCTTTCCAGCTCCCTCAATTACAAGGTGACAAACACTGTCAGTCACCAAAAGGCTGCACTCCATCACTTTCTTTTCGGAATCCTATAATAGGGCCCTGGATTTAATTGGCTTGGGTGTCACCCATGGCTCCTGTAGTCAGCAATATATTTTTAGAGCTCTGTCATACACAATGAAGACAGCTTTGCTCTTCGTAACGTATAATTAGTATAACCAGAAAAACCTTAGAAAATAATGTTCAGAGCTTCAAAGTGAATGCAGGTCTGTTGTTGGCAGAAATCTAGAAGAAGCAGGCTCTTTTCACAGATGACACAAAGCCACAAGTCTATTCTTAGGGCAGAATATTTCTGTAGCACCAGAGTCATCTCCAAGCCATGTCATGCTGTTGACAGATCCTCACCTGACACTGTGGTCGACACAAACTCCTGCCATGCAACAGTGGCTTCTTCCCACGGTAGCGGGCCCTGATAGGGCCCAACCCCGTGAGCATGACCCTGCCTGCACCTACAGAGAGAAGTAAGGGTGAAGGAATACCCAGGGAACAGGTCCGAGATACTCTCAGCATCCATTCCTCCTCAGGCTGACTGTTGTTGACCTGAAACCCCTTCTCAGCCAGAAGCCTGATCTTCTGAGTGAGGTGTGGCCCAAACCCAGTCAGCGGATGTAGTGTCTCTAGTGGACACAGATGAAGTCCGTGGAGCTTATTGATGGAGTAGATGCTGAGGCCTGGAGTGGCGTCCTGACCGCTGGTCTGAGATGACCGCTTCACACCACAGAAGAGACTTGGTGGCCTGCTTGCTTCCCAATTTGCCTGAGTTCTTCTCTCTGCATGCCTTTATATCAGACAGTCCATGGTTTTCAAAAGCGAATCTTTCTCTTGAAGGAGAGGTTCCGGTGGGGTGAGGCTGTGCAGACAGGACCTCCAGGACTGCGGTTTGTGGCCCTTGGGAGGGAACATGCCACTCCCCCGAGGACCGACTTTCCTGCTACCTAATGTGGTGCTGGGAAGACACATCGCAGGCTGTGACGTCACACCCTGTTGTGTATGTTTGTGTTGGCTCCTTGTGGAATTTCATTCTCTTTTTAGCTCTTTCTTTGAATTCTCTATTTATTTTTAAGATTGGTGGAAGGCAAGGGAAAGCTCAGTCCTGGAGATGCCATGTGGTTTTTCAACAAACAAAGCATTTTTAAAAGTCAATGAAGTAGGAGTCGTGGTTAACTCTGAAGGAGGCTTGTGTGGGCTCTCAGCTTGGACTCGGTTGTGATGTGTTTTTCTCTTGCGTTTCATGTCTTGTTTTTGTTTTTTTTTTGTTTTTTTTTTTGAGTTGGAGTCTCACTCCATCGCCCAGACTGGAGTGCAGTGGCCGCTCCCGGCCACCGCAGCCTCGACCTGCTGGGCTCCGGCGATCCTTCCGCCTCAGCCTTTTGAGTAGCCGGAACTACAGACACGCACTACCATGCCCGTTTTGATTTTTTGATTTATTTAGAGATGAGGTCTTGCCAAGTTGCCCAGGCGGGTCTCGAACCCACCGGCTCAGGCAATCCACTCACCTCAGCCTCCCAAAGCGCTGGGATTACAGGCTGAGCCACCGAGCCCGGCTTTGTTTTGTTTTTTAAATAGCCTAGACGGCACACCTGTGTTCCTTTTCTGCCTCCACTCCAATGAGAAGTGCATTCTTTTCTAACAGAGGTCCTTCTCCACCACCTCATTCCCAGGAAGGCAGGAGAGAACAAATGACCAGAATGTCCAGAAAACCCCCAGAGTAAATAATAGACCTGGGATCTGGGAACCCAGACTGCCCGCAGAACCCATGCCCCCACCCCAACCGACTTACCTGATGCCTGCCCGCTGGCCACGGCTCCCTGTGACCCTGTCTTTCCCAACTCTGCTCGCCCTGCAAATGCTGGGACTACACCTCTGTGGCCTGAACCACACGGCACAACTCAGCTCTTTCAAGAGCTTGAACCGCAGTGTGCAATTGGCGTGTGAATGTGTGTAGCTTTAAACACAGGCTCGCTCACCCCTGGCCCTCAGGGCCCATGTTTTGTTCTCTAATTGCACACTGATCTTTTCTGAGGTTTGTAGAGTTTCAGAAGCTGGGCCCTGGTTGTTCTAGAGGTTTCGCGCATGAGACCCCTGAACATCACACTTGCAAATCTCAACGAGTGAATGTCAACTCTCAGTTTTCTCATCTACAGAATGTAGTTTTAAAATTTGCAGTTATCATGTGTGCTAATTTGGAAATGTGCTGGATACTCAGTAAATTGTTATTTGGTCAAAAGGCATTCACTTGCAAATTTTTAAAAGTCTTTGACTTGCATAACCATCGTTGTTGATTCTGAAAACCATAGATGATTTTAATGGTTAAGTAACTCTAGGGACAAGTCAGTTGTACCAGCATCTCAGAAACATCTATGATATCATCCAGCTTTCTCCAGAGAAGAAAAACCAATAGAAAACACACCCACACACACACACACACATTCATGCACCGCATAACAACATTACAGCCAACAAAAGACTGGTGGCCCTGTGAGATTATAATACAGTTTTTTACTATATCTTTTCTATTTTTTTGATATGTTAAATACTCGGCTACTTACCATTGTGTTGCAACTGCTCACAGTATTCTGTAGAGTAACAGGCTGCATAGGTTTGCAGCCAAGGGACAGTTAGCCAGACCCGGGGTCCCCAATTCCCAAGTCACAGACTGGTATGAGGCCACACATCAGGTGAGCAGCAGGTGAGCTCTGCCTCCTGTCAGATCAGTGGCTCCCTGCCCATTATTTATTTACCTTTTCCATCAGCGCCATTTTTTTGTGAACTATATTATGATTTCATTATATATCACAATGTAATAATAATAGAAATGAAGTGCAATAAATATTAAAATAAATCAAATACATTTTATTTTTTTTTGTTTTTGTATTTCAACCATTTTTAATGAGAGTATTCTTTCCTACATATTCTTTTTTTTAATTAAAAAAAATTTTATTATAAAGATGTGGCGTACAATTCAGGGTTAGATATATAAACATTGATCATTCAGGTACCCTTGTTGATGAGGTATGCCCCTCCCTCCCCTAGCAGTTTCCCTCAACTGCCAATCCCATGCCCCCTCCTCTGACAGTTTTCCACTACTACCCAATCGCTTTCTTATAGCATTATAATTGTTCAAGTTCAGCTTATGAGTAAGAACATATGGAACTCAGTTCTTTGTTTCTGTGATAAATCACTGAGGTGATCGACTCCAAATTCATCCAAGTTGCTGCAAAGTCCATATATTTGTCCTTCTTTATGGCTGCATAATATTCCATTGTGTATATGTACCACATTTTTTATCCAGTCCACCTTCGATGGGCAACATAGTTGGTTCCATGTTTTTGCTACTGTGAATAGAGCTGCAACAAACATACGTGTGCAGGTATCTTTTCTGTAGAATAATTTGAGTTCCTCTGGGTATATTACCAATAGGGGAATTGCTGGATCATATGGAAGGTCAATTTCTAGTTCTTTCAGAAATCGCCACACGGTCTTCCAAAGAAGTTGCATTCCCATATTTATTTTTAATAAATATTAAATATCACACAAAATTTAAATTCTATTATTAAAATATATTTTCTTTGAATAAATATTAACATAAATTAAAATAAATATTAAAAATAAATGTTTAATATTTATTAAAAATAAAATAAAGTACATAATAAATATCATGCACTTGAATCGTCCTGAAGCCATCCCCCCTTATCCCTATCCATGGAAAAATTTTCTTCCATGAATCGTGTCCCTGAAGCCAAAAATGTTGGGAACCACTGACTAGATCACACAGCCCAGGGGTATAGACAGCCACACCATCTAGGTTTGTATAAGTACACTCCGTGGTGTCCACACAATGACACAATCATGTAAAGTCGCATTTCTTGGATAGCATCCCCGTTGTGAAATACACACGTAGGTGTATATACACATACATGGCAGTATGAGGACGTGGCTGGTGTGATTGTGGAGGCTGAAAAGTCCCAGGATCTGTAGTCAGTAAGGCACAGTCCAAGGAGACCAAATTCCAGCCTAAGTTCAAGTCCGAAGGCCAGACTGCCATGTCCCAGAAGAAAGCACAGCAGAGAGAGTGAATTTTTCCTTCCTCGGGTCCCAAGTGATTGGCTGAGGCCCACTCACATTGAGGAGGGCATCTCCTTGACTCTGTCTGTCCATTCGAATGTTAATCTCATCCAGATACACCCTCCCGGACACACTAGGAGGAATATTTAACCAAATATCTGGACATCTCGTAGCTCTGTCAATGTGACACATAAAATTAACTATCACATCTATTAAGCCCTTAGCTTGCTCTGAACTAACTCCTAGAAATAAAACAACAGGTTACAGTTAGTCTCTACTGTTGAGGGTGAAAGCCCCTTAAACTGAAAGGCAGCAGAAGGGAGTCTTGCTGGAGAGGTGTCTACGTGCAATGTAGGGGCCAGGATATGAATAGGATCTCTTGGGGGCGGGGCGGGGACTGGACATGAACGGTAAGCAGGAGTGGACACCCAGGCAGCAGAAACAGCAAGGGTGGCCCATGCTTCCCCCAGGTGACTGGGAGATAGCCCCTGTCAGAGGGGAGCACAGTGCCACAGAAGGGCCCGACTTTCAAGGGGTGGGCACTACTACGGGGAAGTGACAAGGAACATTACAAAAAAGGAGAAAGAATCCCAGAATAATCTGTAATGGTTGGACAGTAGCTGGACTGCTCTGTGCTCAGTGATAACATTCACCGCGGGAGTGTTGAAAGGCATTGTTGAGCAAGAGATAGAAGAGATGACCAGAAGTGTGAGGCGCCTTGAAACACCGTTACAATCACTGCACATCCAAACAATGCAGCTCATAGTAAGCACCTGCAGATTTTCCCAAATAGTAGTTATTCTAGAACCCCAGGGTCACTGGAGACCGTTATATTCCTTCTTACAAGGGAGAAGACTGAGATCCAAGACAAATGCCACATCACTGATAGGTCATGAATTCACTCACAGAACCAAAGGTGTCTCCCTTCTGACATGAGAGTCAGCCATTTTAAGAGAAGAACAGAATGGATCCAATCTGTATTGTTCCCAAAGGGGAATATTATTACCCATACATGTAAATGACTGGGAAGAAAATGTTGGCCGGGTAGAAGAAGAGATTTTGGAATTCTTTAGAATGCATGGGCTGATTTTCCAAATGGCTCCTTGAAGCATCCGAGGGTATGTCAGGTGGCATATGAAGATGTCTCACCTTAGGATGGAACATGGACAGCCAAAACGTCTTTGAACTCAAGCAAGCTAGACTTGGGAACCCTTGAATGAATTATGAATGAAAGGATTCCCAGACCTTCCCATTAGAGGAGGCGGTGTTGAGGCAAGTGTAGACTCCACAACAGACAGAACCACTGGCTTTGAACCCTGAGCGTCACCTGCCAGTGGCCAAGCTGTGCTCTGCACCCTCCCCCTGCTCTCATGGGCTAACGCAGGAACTTGCTTACTGAAAAGTGTGTCTTGGAGATGTTCTTGGTGGAATTGCTTTAACATAATTGTTTATTAATACGATGAAGAGAAAATGTGACCCCATATAGAGCCACTCATTCCAGTCATGAAGAAGAGTGGGGGAGGGCAGATTAAATCCCAGCACAATCTCCCTATAACTATGCCATGATGACAGTTCAGGTTTTTTTTTTTCTGAAAAGAAGGGAATAAAAAGATAAGAAAAATGGAAACAAGACAATAATGAAAGAAGTAGGGAGTTGAAAATCGAACAGATAAGCAGATGCTGACAAGTACCATCAGCTGAATTCTAAGTAAGATGAGGCCAGAGACCTGGCAGGGCATAAGAGGTGGCGGTCCTTGCCCTTCCAGAAGTGGGAGGAAGGTGGGCTGGAAACAGGAGGGACCGTTGACAGTGTAAGGGGGGCAGCTAGGTTCTCACACGACCTTTATACAAAACAGCCCAGTTCGACCCTCCCCGATCCTGGCAGAGGCCTGGAGATCTGTTCTCCAGGGAGGACCCCAGAGGCCTGTGTACCAGGAGCACATCGGGGGATCCCGCGCCGGGAATAGGGGCATTAAGTGAACTCCTAGGTAGCGGAGAAACTCCCGACCCCTTCCCTGCCCAGGTGCCAGTGGCCAGACTCCCACGCTCCAGGGGGAGATGGAAAGAGTCTGCCCAGGCAGAGATGCCAGCCCAAAGGAAAGGAGCCCCCATAACAGTCTAGTCAGACCACTCCTTGAGTGTCTGCACCTCATCTCAGAGGATAGAGAGGCAAGATCGCCGAGCATCAGAAGAAAGTCTTCATGTGAGGAGCAAGACACACACATGCACAGATTTGGTTCCCGGGACAGGACACTTTGCATATGTGTGTATGCATGTGTGAATACATATCGTACATATCATAAAAGCATATATACATATATGCACTGATAGCACATTTGCACATATAATATGCATGTATCTACATATATCATATATACGAGAGAAACACCCAAAATCCTGGAATGTATTTATTTAAAAAGTGCAAGTTTAAACTTCAGTCACCTTCAAAGTACTCTCTGTTTGATGCACTACACCTATTGAGACAATTCCCCACTGCTCAAAACAGTTTCTGAACTCATCAATTTTGATGCTTTTTAGTGCTTCTCCTGTTTTTTGTTTCATCTCTTCCACATCGGCAAAACGTTTCCCTTTGAGGAATTTTTCATCAAAGAAACAAAAAAAAGGTGCTTGAGGCGAGATCGGGTGAATAGGGAGGGTGGGACACAGGGTTCACGTCAGTTTTGGTCAAAAACTGAACACTCAGCACGGTGTGAGCAGGTGTGCTTGCAAATCACTTGTCACTAAATGGGCAGACACATCGCAAGCATCTCCAAAAACAAATTCACTGAAGCTGAACACACCTTCTTACAATAAAGCTAGCTGGTACACTGATGCCAGTGGTTCCTAGAACATGTACCTAGACGGGGAAGTCTGGACTACGAGCAGTATTCTCTCCAAAAGGTAATTCTGGGGTTTTTGGGGGGTCCCTCTTTGAATCTCCAGGATTCATTTCCTCGTCCTCAAGTCTGTGCAAAGCTGCCTTCCTGGATTGGGCTCTGAGAGCACCTCTCTGTGGGCAACGGTCCTGTCTCCATCCCACACACCCACCCCTCCTGCCTCGCGCTCTATTTCATTGTGATATCCACAGAATTTGTCATTGACTGTGCATCTCGTTACCAGTTCAGGATTTCTTCCTTTGTTTACTGACATATTCCCAGTGTCTGGAACACTGCCTGTCACACAATGGGCACTCAGAATTATTTGTCAAATAAATATGAGTTATTTTGAAAGCAATCTATCTACAGATACCTTCATACCTGGCATGTAATTTATTGAATATATCTGTGGTCAAAATTTCAAGTGCATAGATATCCTAAAATTTAAGGTGAACTCAAACGCCTGCTACACTTTTTATAGTTCGTAAAACCTTTTGATGTAAATGGCCCAATGGCTGCAATCTGGGGTCCAGACTTATTATTGAGTCTTGTTGGCAATTCTACTGTCAAGATCACTGGGAATCTGAGCATTTACTCATACTTTCTGTCAACTTGCCTTTTTAAAGTTCTCTTCTACTTAAAGAATTATTACTCTCCATGTTGAGAGAAAATATGAAGAAAAAAATATGTGCTTTGCTTAATGCTCATAAAAGCAGTAAGAAAATTTTTTTTTAATGTCTGACCTAAAGTTTTTTTTCCCCCTTCTACTTTTTACCTCTTAAATTGATGAATTCCAGCTTGGCACCTACTAGATATTCCTATGTAATCACATGACCACAGATTACTGAGAAATGCTGCAATGTGTCAGGCACGTCAGGGAAACAAACACAGCCCCTGGCGGGACTCAGGTTCCCTGGGAGACTTGTCCCACACCATTGGAGAAAGTCACCCAGCCTGGGACCCCTGGGAAGACCAGCACACAGGAGGCATAAAAGACGGTACCTCCTCCCTTGGTTTCATCCTACAAAATGGGGATTTTAAAAACTGTGTGGTATGGAGAATAATTGTTAGGAGGGCAAAAGATCAGCCTTAAACAAGGACTTTTTCTCAATAACTTTTGGCTTCGCGCTGTAGGGAGAATTGTACTTTGGGGACGTCGTCGTGCTAGCAAACACAAGAAGGGAGCTCAGCGGAGGCTTCAAAGATGGGCTGAGACATTTTTCTGCCAAATCGTCTTCCGCATCACTCCAGGGATTGCTTTCTCTAGGGGGAGGCGAGATTTTGCTTTCTACAGCAGCCAATAGTTTTCCTGCTTTATGAAGCAAAAAGGGATTTCAGTAACCACTGTTGCTCTTGTGAGTTTCTCACAATGCCCTAAAAAAAATCACCTCTGAAAAAAAAGAGAAAAAAGAAATTGGTTCAGGCTACAATTCAGTCAAAGGAAAATTAAGAAGGATCCCTCCCCTCCCCCAACTTAAGGCTTGATTTGACCCCAGGCAGGTAGCTTACACTCATTTCATTACCATCAACCTTCAATGTAGTTTGTTCCAGAAGCTTCCCTCAGCGCCCCCCTCCCCCCGCCCAGATTTGCAAACACTCTGCATTGGAGCTGCAGCATGCTTTTCCATCGAATGATCCACAGAACATTTAGGATTAGAACTATTTCAGAACCACATGTTTAGGGGACCCTGACACACTTTGGCACACATACAACCTGGGGATGTACCAGATATGATACTTCACTCCATCTCTTTGCAGGTTTGGAAACTGAGTCCTGGGGACATGGCGATGGGTCTTCATCACATGGCTATGTTGAGGCAGAGCACTCTTCAAAGTTTGGGTCTCCTAGTTCATTGTCACATTGCATGTGTGTTTCCAACAAAGCCAATTGGTGCATTGGGACTCTTGAGTGTATTTCCCGTGGCAAGGCCTCTACTTCTCCCCCCAAGCATCATTCCTCATCCTTGCAGAAGGGGAACTCAAATCTGCCTTGCTCAGAAGGATGCTGGATTCACCCCCTTCCCTGCCTTCTTCATGTCTTTCCTAGTATGCACTGGTTTTATGTGGAGAATAATGTGTTGCTTTTCCTATTTAAGTGGAAATTAATTGACTCCCTTAATGCTTATTTAACTTTAATCTGTATTATTAGAACTCATTAAAATATTTAGGATACACTTACAAGCTGGAATCTTGAGAATTACTGACTTTAATATAAATTCCCCATGAAATAGAAACGTTGTATTCTTTATGGTAGCATAACATTCTCTAACAAATTGTTCAAACATCTTTTACTAATCTTGAGTTATTAGAGCTGTAAACTTTCAGGTGATGCACACTGGGAGTACCCAACCTGACTCTGGAGACGGGACGATGCATAACTTTTAGAGTTGTACCTTCACATTCTGGAAAATACACTTTTTATGTTTCCTTTTTTGTTTGAAAGATGTGGGGCACAATTCAAGGCTGGGTATACAAATGGTCATTGTACAGATAAAGTTTGAGCCTCACTTGAGATCAGATGTCCTTATTGATGTTATATGTCCCCGCCTCCCTTGGCAGTTTCCCACTACTGCCAATCCCTTTATTTTAGTATTATGGTAAATGTTCAGAGTCCATTTATGAGTGAGAACACATGATACTCGGTTCTTTGTTTCTGTGACAGATCACTGAGTATTACAGACTCTAAATCCATCCAAGTTGCTATAAAGTTCATAATTTTGTCCTTCCTTATGGCTGCTTAATATTCCATTGTGTACGTGTTTCTGATAGTAAGCAATCATCAATTTACCTGACATGCAGATTATAGTAAGGAGCTACTAAGAGCACCTTGGAGAAATGGTTAAGTCCATTTCTGGAGTTAGACATGAAAAAGGCGAGTCTGTGCTGTCTTCTCATGCAAGAAAAAAAAGGATTCCTAGCCGGGCTTGGTGGCTCAGCCTGTAATCCTGCACCTTGGGAGACTGAGGTGAGTGGATTGTCTGAGCCCGCGGGTACGAGACCCGCCTGGGCAACTTGGCGAGACCTCATCTCTACAATAAATCAAAAATTAGCCGGGCGTGGTAGCGTGCGCCTGTAGTTCCAGCTACTTGAGGCGGAAGTATCGCCGGAGCCCAGCAGGTTGAGGCTGCGGTGGCCGGGAGCGGCCACTGCACTCCAGCCTGGGCGACAGAGGGAGACTTCAACTCAAAAAAAAAAAAAGAAAAAGAAAAAAAGGATTCCTTACTAGAAGTGAATCAAAAGGACATGAGCACCAACTTGAAGATGCTCCCACTGGCCAAACCTGGGCCACTGTAGCATCCCATGACGCTGGGACTTGGCCTTGCGGACCCACACTCAGGACCCACCACAGCCCTTCTCCAAGGCGTCTGCTCTTCACGCCATCTGATTAAGTCCCCCCGCACTCTGGGGCACCTATGTCTTCCACTACCCCAACAGACACCTAAATGGGATGGTTGGTCATGTCTTTCTCTCTGCTACAAAATTCTAGCTGATCAAGAGTAGGGGCTGTTTCTTATTTGTCATTGATTCCCCAGTTCCTGGGATAATATTTTGTTCATGTTGTATGATCAGTGAACACTGAAAAATCAACCTGCTCTTTGAGCATGGGTCTACGGGTCTTCATGACCTGGATGCAGAACTTTCAAAGGATCACAACTATCGAATACATTGGGACTACCAGTTCCCTCTTATTAAGATTTTTTAAAATATATTCAGTGATTGCATTAGCCCACAGCCACTAGATAACATCATACTGTTAATGTCACACTTACCATTGAATAGAATTTTTTTAAAGAATAAAGTACTTTATATACAGAAAGTTGGTGTTTCTGGACTCCTCTTCCATGAGACTCTCAGAGAATTGGAGAGACTGTCTGGAGATAAGACTGAGAACTCCATCACTGCACACATTTTATTTCCATGCCCTAGCTTTGGTGCCATTGTTTTTTTTTTTGAGTTGCAGTCTCAATCTGTCGCCCATACTGGAGTGCAGAGGCCGCTCCCAGTCACCGCAGCCTCAACCTGCCGGTCTCTGGTGATCCTTCCACCTCAGCCTTTCGAGTACCTGGATTACAGGCGCGTGCTACCACGCCCGGCTGATTTTTGATTTATTGTAGAGATGAGGTCTCACCAAGTTGCCCAGGCAGGGCTCGAACCCGCGGGCTCAGGCAATCCACTCACCTCAGCCTCCCAAGGCGCGGGATTACAGGCTGAGCCACCGAGCCCGGCTGGTGGCATTGAATATCTCCCAATGGGTGCCATGCTAAAATGGTCTCCATCACATTGCCCTTCATGATTGTCAATAAGTTAGACCAAGAATTCATTTGAAAGAAAAGAGTGAGTGAGCACAGGGGTCTTTAGCAAAAAGAGGGAGAACAAAGAAAAATAAGTCTGGGTACCCCCAGTGGCACAAAAACCCTCTCACTGATGAGGCTGTGGACAAGCATCTTGGACGGCGCCAAGCTAGGGGTGGGTGGAGACTGTGGTTTGGTTCAAGCCTGAAACCAGACATTTCGTGGTTGAAATCATCACTAAATAGGCTATTTCATTTTTGTTGCCCCCATCTGAAGTCTGTTATGCAGACCCAGCCACAATTATTAACTTCATCCTCAGATATATGTATATATTTTTTAGAGCAAAATGCATTTAAGTTTCTCTCGAGGGGATTTATGTTCAAATCTTGTATCACTCTGGAGCTCTCTTCTGAAACTTCCATAAGCTCTCCATGTTGTGCTCATTTTTTTCCTCATTCCATTATATCTGTCAAACTCGACTCCATCCTAAGTAGTTGTGACAGTCAAAAAAGGAAAGAAAAACCCTTCAAGATTCAAAGCATCAAAGCCTGAGTCTCTCAGGTTATATCTCCAAGCGCCTTGCAGAAGGGCAATCTTTGTGTTAAACAACCAAAAATGTGACATTTAAGTGGGGACAGATGCCTAACTTCACGATATAATAAATGCTCACAACACTGCCCCAGACCTGCAGTGCACTCAAGTAGCATTCGAGGTCAATTTTCAAAATGATCTCCAATTCTTTCATGACAATATATCACTTTACCAATGACCCTAACCAAAGCAGTTAGCGGTTCTCGTATCACACAAATCCCAGAGGCAAATGGAACGATTTCATGCATAATATAAACAGTCGTTTAGAAAATAAAATCCAATCACGCAACACTGCGGTGAAGAAACAGCTGCAACTGGGGGCCAACAATTTCCATCCATAGGAATATTTTTTTAATCTAGAATAACTCACAAATGGTAAGGCTGCAAATCCATGTGTGAGCTGTAATGACCAACAAAGAGAAAATTCATTCTCAAAACCTGGGTCTCCCCCAACACCCGGATGTTTATGAAGAGACGGTTGCATGCCAACATGACACCGGGCCTCACTGAAATTGTGAGGCTCAAGTCATGCCTGAAGGTGACCCAGATTCTGCTGCAGGTGGCCAAGATGGCGAGCGAAGGTGTCGCCCTTTTCTCTACCCCTAGAGCTAGTCAGCTCTTCTCTAAAAGCATGTGCTAAATAGGGCAGTGTAAGAAAGCCAAACAACAATGAAAGACTGAGACGGTGTGGATTTAAAAGCAACAGATTAGAGTACACGTAAGAAATAACATGGTTTTTATTTATATCATGCTTCCATTTCAAGCACATAAAATCTGAATATCTTGCACTCGCTTCTGCTATTTCCTGCTAGCAAGTGTATTTAAAAATCTGAATATCTTAAGGAAAAAATATTTACAGAACAACAAGCTAGCAAAAGAATGAAGACGTTAAACCCAGTAATTCTGGTATTAGAAATTATTCTATGCAGCAACATTTTCTTTGAACAGTAAGACTGTTTCATGCCATCTCAGTCCTTGGTTTTTGCAGATAAGCAGGAAGACCCACTTGGGTGGTTCATACCATCTGGGTGTTACTCACTTCTTCTTTTTAACAGAGATGAATGCTATTGCTGTTTATTCCTCTACAGAATCAGAATTTATAATTCTTTATAATATTAGCAAGGTAATTATTACTCATTTCTAGAGCCAGACACCAGCTGGAGGGAAGGCAAGAAGGCAGATAGAAACCGCTAAGGGACTGCTCAGTGGACAACCACAGGGATATCTTGGCGGGAATGCGTCTGCCACACTCAGGGGGGGTCCTCCATCCCCGAGATGCAGAAACTCTCTCTGATTTCTTTTAGCGGTGATACTCTAAATCATAAGATGCTTTTCTCTGATAATTCCTACAACAGCTTCAAGATACTTCTAAGAAGCAATGACATATGATACACTTTCAACCACAATGATAGCAAGCACAGCCACTCAAAAAAAATTAAAGAATTGAAAATGTTGACTGTCCCCACATTTCAGCATACAAGGTAAGCTCTTTGGAGAGTGACCTCCCTTCAAACAACCTCATACGAGGGACCTTAGGATGATGATTACAAGGAGGCTCTCTGAGGCTTAGATGGGTTCAGAAATCCACACTAAACTGTTAGATAAAAGGATTTGCTTCACTTTGTTTTGACATTGTGCTATTTGCCACTAGCAAGTGTATAAACCTTGGGTATTTTCTTCTTCCTTAACTGGTTCCTGCCAATCCAAAGTAATGGCAAGGAAGAAACATGAGGTCTCTATGTTCTTAAAGAAGTTTTCCTTTGGAAGAAAGCATTTCTGTGTCCTGAAGTGCAAAGTGGCATCCCTGCACTGAGAGAAGTGTTTAAAGACAGAAACATGAGCCCACTTGGGAAGAAGGCAGCCCGACATAGAGACATGAGCCCCACTGGGGACCAAAAGAGTGTATGTCAGAGGATGTTGGGGACCAAGAGGGTGTTCCTAAATCTCAGGGCTCCTGTTCTGCTGGCCTCACAGGGTGTAAGGTGATGGCTGTCGTGTTTTCCTGATCACATCCCCCATCCTCTGCTGGGAGATGTCCATCACCCCAGGAGACAGGAGGCACAGATGAAGTGGCAGCGTCACCCAAGAGTGTCTCTGCATCTGATACTGTGCTTGGCACCAACAAGGCAATGAATGAACCAACAGCAACGACTAGAAAGGGTGCTGCACGCAATGACTCTTTGTTGGTCATGGCTAAGGGGGATGTTGGAGTGGCAACTTAGATAACAAAGAAGCTGACAGGTACGCCATGGAGAGAGAGAGTGTGTGTGTGCATGTGTGTGTGTGTGTGTTTACACGTGTTTCATGCTGTCCCACACCAGCCTTGCCCTTCCATGAGAAGGGAGGCACCCACCCTCATGATGCTGCCTGTTCTGCGCCCCACAATCTATGCCCTGATGGTTCAGGTATCTGGCAGCATTGCACACCCTCCTCTTCCCCTACCCCACGCCCATCCCCAGCTCTGGGTGTCAGGGAACCCACCTCCCTGTCCACTCTGGGCAGAGCCACCCTGGCACAGGATGAGTTGGATGTTTGGCTAGAAGCTCACCACTGGAACTGGGTCACAGAAACTAATGAGCCTCCACTTGGTAGACTTAGAGCTGCCTCCCTGTCCCAACTCCACTCTGATGAAATAGCGACTGTCTCAACTTGCGGTTGATTCTGCAAAGAGCTTCCAGCAACTGCATGCACTTCTAACTTTAAAACACTTCATTGCCTTTTTTTTTTTTCATCCTCACTGGTGGTTGTTCCGAATCTACAACTCAAGTTCTCATGCAATGCCAGACCCTCGTGACTATCACCACGGGCAGAATTGCTGACCATGGATGACCTTCTAAGAAGCTGTGCTCTCCATCAGTATCTTGGAGAGATTCCCTGGGTGGAAGTTGAGTTTACTGAGCCCCGGCCCAGGAAGACACCGTGGGAGGGTTCAGAGCGAAAACTAGGAGTAGAGAAACTTTCACCCACTTCCTAGGAGGAGAGTGGCTCATGACCTGGGCAGGAGGAGACTGAGGACATGCTCTGGGATGCCCCGAGTTTCACCTGGTGCTGATATAGCAGTTGCTACACTGCTAGGAACCCACGTGGAATGCTTGTGGGAGCCCTGTGGCCTCTGATAGAGGCCTGAGAGTGTCATGCCAGACCCAGCAAACGCCAACAGACAGCACTGTGAGAACAGAAAGGTGAAACTGCATTAGAGTACACAGTTCCTAGACCTGGCTGGGCCAGGCACTTCCCTCCTACCCCAGAGAAAGCTGGCTGGGCCCATGTAACTGCAGCAAACACTCCTCCCCAGAGGGGACCAGCCAGTGCCCACCACAGACAAGACCACACCGTCCACACCATCTCTAGGTAGTGCTAACGGTTGTCTGCACCAAGGTGTCCAGCCAAGGGGCAAGCATACTAGAATCTGAACCCACCCACTCCACCTAGCAGGACCCCTTGTTTCTGAGCACTCTTGAGAGGACCACTCATGCCAGGTCCCTCCCCACCACAGGATGGGTCAGTGAGCTCTCTGTCCACCCAGGATCCAGAAAGAGAGGGAGGGCCGAAGTCAGATGCCCCAGGCTCTGTCTCCGCACTGTCACCACCCGCTGTACCATGCTCTTGGGACCCTCAGTTTCAAGACTAGCTACAGATGAAGGTGAAATGAACACCTGCCCCACAGCATTCCTCAGAGTCTCAGTGAGATGTGACAAATGCTGAGATGGACCCGAAACTCAGAAAATACCATGGAAGTGGGAATTTTACATAAGGAAATACAAGATGGAGGTGGGGGCCCCTGAGATCTGAAAACTGGTGAGTTTTAAATTCCTCCATTCTGGCTCAACTTGGTCCAGCATGATGAGGCTGAGGCTTAGAGAGAAGGCTCTATCCATTTTGGAAGTGACAAGGAGTTATGCTGTTTCATCAAATTGGAATGGGATTGACAGGAAAGAGTGTTTTGGGGCAGCACTCCCTGAGTAGGCACAGGGAGTCAGAGAGAGTGCTTGTGACAAAGTCGTGGATGAAAGGAAGGGAAAATGTAAAACAAGCACAGATTTGGCAAGAAAATAGAAGATGAGGGAAGTTAGTTTTGCAGGGAGGTTGCCAGAGATTGGAGCCTCTCCGAGATCATAGGAGGGTCTCTGAGGAGGAGGAGGGGGAAGAGGAAGAGAGGAATTACTACCAGAAAGATACCCATGGCCATGGAGGCAGAGGAGGGAGGGAGAAAGGAAGGTGGGCACCCCATGAGCTTGGGATCGGAGAAGATTTATGCGAAGCCCTGAGACCCCTGCACTCAGCCTCCTCCCGCGGCCTGGGACAGAACCTGACAAGACCGTTCATGTTCTCTTCCAGAGCTGCCCTTTTGTGTAAGTCTCAGATCCCGCAAGCCCTGGCTCACCACACAGGCCCCAGGTCTTCCCATGTGTCTTGAAACTCTCTTCTGCTCAAATCAAGGGAATTCAAAAGAAATGTGTGGTCGTGGGCCGGTCCCTTTCCTCAAAACATCTAAACCCTCCGCATGTTTTCCTGATGTTCAATGTTTTCACTCACATTTTGATTCAAATATCATTTTGAGCCGGGCTCGGTGGCTCAGCCTGAAATCCCGCGCCTTGGGAGGCCAAGGTGAGTGGATTGCCTGAGCCCGTGGGTTAGAGACCCGCCTGGGCAGGCAAGACCTCATCTCTACAATAAATCAAAAAATCAGCCGGGCATGGTAGCGCGCGCCTGTAGTTCCAGCTACTTGGAAGGCTGAGGCGGAAGGATGGCCGCAGCCCAGCAGGTATAGGCTGCGGTGGCCGGGAGCAGCCGCTGCACTCCAGTCTGGGCGACAGAGTGAGACTCCAACTCAAAATATATATATATATATATATAATTTTGTAAGATGTCATGTTTCTATGAACAGCTCATCTGGATACTTTCAAGAATTATTTTCTGTCTCTAAGGACTCTGGAGCATCCCGTTGCCACCTGTGTTAGTTCTCTAAGACTGCCATGACAAAGTCCCACAGACTAGGTGACCTAATTCACAGAAATCTATTTCTCACAGTTCTGGAGGCTGGAAGGTCAAGATCGGGGGCCGGCAGGGCTGCTTCCTGCAGTGGTCTCTCTCCTTGGCTTGCAGACTGTCTTCTTCCTGTGCCTCAGTCTCTCCTTAGAAAAACAGCAGTCAGCTGGGCTCGGTGGCTCAGCCTGCAATCCCGCGCCTTTGAGAGGCTGAGGTGAGTGGATTGCCTGAGCCCGCAGGTTCGAGACCCGCCTGGACAGCGAGACTTCATCTCTACAAAAAATCAAAAAAAAAAAAGAAAAAAATAGAAAGAAGAACAGCAGTCACGTTGGATCCACCCTGAAGACCTTATTTGACTTTGAATTACCCCTTTAAAGACCTTAGCTCCAAAGGCACTCTGGGAGGCAGAGGGGTCAGGATGTCCACATGCGGATGCCCCGGGGACACAAGTCAGTTCATCCCTGTCTCCTTCTTCTGTTTTCTAAACTGTCGGAATTTTGTCTCCCTCGGCAAGAAATTACCCCAAATTAGAAGTTTCTCTTAAAAGCTTTGGGAGATGAGAAACAAAACTCCATCTTGGTCGGAAATGTTGGCTCACACCTATCCTCCCAGCACTTTGGTAAACCAAGGAAGGGGGACTGCTGGAACCCAGGAGTTAGAGACCAGCCTGGGCAACATGGCAAGACTTCATCTCTACGGAAAACTGATCCAGGCATGGTAGTGGGTGCCTGTAGTCACAGTTACTCAGGTGGCAGAGGCAGAAAGATGACCTGAGTCTCGGAGGTTGAGGCTGTAGGGAGCCGGAATCATGCCATTGTGCTCCAGCCTGGGCAACAGAGTGAGACCCAGACTCAGAAGAAAAAAAAGTCCCTCTTGTGACTCCTAAGGGAGAGTTGCAAACAAAGATCTACTCAGAGAAATAAGGTCTTTCCTCTAAGTCATTCTTTACTGGTTTCTTTAAAAACGACTCTAATTCAGATACAAATTTATTTCTTTTACTGCACTTCTTGTTACAAATATATGGTTATTCTAAAACAGAACTTTAAAAATTAATAACATATTTAAGTCGAAGACTTTACAGGTTTTAAACATAAATTTAAAGTGTTTCCATGACACACGGTAATAACTCTCTGAAGTGGGACTAGACCCGCTAAGTCTAAACTGTACTTAGTGTAATTCATCAAGATATATTAGTGCCGTCTTTAGAACAGATTTCAGAAGCAATGTTAATATTTCATCAAGTCTGAAGCAAATAGCCTTTCAGTTCATATATTAAAATCCTAATAGTTGCTATTACACTGAAGGCGAAAGGCCACAATAAACCTTATGGAAATAAACCCATTCATCTCCATCTAGGGGGTTAATATTTCCAGAAATTGTGTGGAGCTCTGGCTTCCCCACAGCTCTTGGTGCCATTAGCTCGCTTGTGTTCATTGCACATCTTTATAGAAACGTTAAAAGTATTGTAAGAGTGAAATCTTAATAGAAAACAACCTGGAAAATTTCTAGGCTGGGAAGGAGAACTATAAGGGGAACACTCTTCCAAAGAGCAAACCCACTGCAGACTGCTTAGAAGGGCTCAAGGCAGCCACCACTGAAGGTCGTGGACCCCCGACCGGGAGACAAGTGCCTGAGTGTCAAGTTCGCCTCCTCAACCTTCGAGCCTTATGGCAATGTGGGATCAATAAGGTTCACCACGGGCAGGCACAGGGAGGCATTAAGTAGTTATAAAAACAATTCCTAAATTAATTTTCTGCAGTTGAAAAATAAAAGTTACATATGGCAAGCATTGCTTCCATGGAAATGCTTAGTGCTGCGCGGTGAGTGTGTGAATCAAGTACAGGGTACTAGAGAGAGACGTTTGTCTCTTTTTTTACAAGAAATTATAGCTTTATGGAATGTATGTCTTGACTCTATCCTAAGAATTTAGTGTGTGGTGTTTTATGCTCGGCATCAACTGGTGAGCATATATGTTGGGATTTTTCTGTGTCTACTCATCTTCACAACCAAAAAAAATTAGCAATATCTAAATTTACCGTATGGAGATGAGTTGTGTTGAAGGTAATCAAAGCAGCTGATAACAATCTTTTCCCATTTTTGAACTTTGAATAATTTACATCAATGACTTTGTTTTGTGATTGCATCTTTTTTGTTTCCTAAAATGTGGCTACCATGATTTAACTAATGTAATGTGCTGAAACTCATGGTGACCTCTTCGGGAATGGCACTTGGACTTGTGCACGTGTGTGTTCACTAGATTCCATGAACAGAAAATACGGCAGGTCAGAAGCCTGTGGGTGAAGGAAGGATCCACTGTGGTCACTCAGCCTCAGCCCCACAGCAGCCCTTTCCACCAGCAGGGCTGTGGCTGAAGACATTTTTAGAATCTGCAGTTTAGAACAGTTTCCAGAGTCTGCAGCATATCAAAAGGAAAGAAAATAAACATTCACGGAGGGCTTACCCCATGCCAGATTTTGTGAGAGGCACAATGTAATCTCAATTTATTTGCCCAGTACTGAGAATCATCTTTTGTGCTCTGCTTGTTTGCTCGTTTCAGTCTAGTGGGTTATTCTTGTTGTTGTTGATGTCTTTTTGCAGATGAAACATCAGGGATTCAATGAGATTAAGCCATTTCAGAAAGCTCAGTGGTTTGCAGCTTCCTTGATCGAAAGACGCATTCCGAACTTTTGGAAATGGCAAAGCCTTTTTGTGCTAAGTCTGTTGACCAATGTGGTCAACACACTGGGGAATTTTCTAGTCTTAATTTTTTAAAATGTGCTCTTAAGTAGAATCCTGCCTGCTCACAGGGCAGTTCTGACACCATCTCGTAGGGCAGTTTCCCCACACTTAGGCTCTGCCTCTGTGCCAACAGTTCCCGGGGCCTCCTACAGGCCCAGGCCCACACCCGTCCAGCGGCCAGCCAGGCACGGTCCTGTCTGTTCTCCCCTGCTCCTCGCAGGGCCACTTCCTGTTTGTCTCCTGATCCCTGGGGCTTGCTTACTGCTTCCCTGTTTTCCTTCTATTTGTTTCAAGTTCCTTCTAAGTGACACAAACTTGTTTTTTCTCAGTCTTTAGGTGGCCCCTTGGGACTCACCTGTGCTATCAATGAGCGAAGGATAATTTATGGCCTCAAAATTCTACTAATGTTACACTGAAAGACACACTACTTTGTATAAGCTTCTGATTTTTTTAAATGACATTTTATATATATGTGTGTGTGTGTGCATACATATATGAACACTAAGTATAACATAGACACGCATGATAGTGTGTTGGATTTGAATTTCAAAAGTTTGAATGATGGTTCTTGTAATGGAAATGGTTACTATACACTCACTTGGAACTAGGACAACGGGTTGGTGCAGAGATTTCTTTGAAGAAAGCATTTTTTTCTTACCCTGTTCCTATTTTCCTGAGAACAATGATAATAAGGTAGGAGAGAAGAGAAAAGGACACACCTGTCTCCTTCTGGTCCATGCAGAGAGGAAGGTCAGAACTCTCCCAAGTGATATGACCATGAGGTCGGAGCAATAACATGACAAAAAAATCTTTCTCTTCCATTCCCTACTGGAGCCCTGGGAATTGGACTAATGAAAGACAAATTAACATGAGAAATACATACACATTTATTTTTGTATATATTAGTATTTTTTTATTGTCACATCTATCTCCATATAGATTCACCATAACCAGTCAATATATACGTGAAAAAATGCTCAGCCTCACTAGTCATCAAATAAATACAAATTAAAACCACACTGAGGCTGACCATCATGAATAACTCAAAAAACAACAGATGCTGGAGAGGATGAGGGGAAAAGGGAACACTTCTACACTGTTGGTGGTAGGTAAACTAGTACAACTTCTGTGGAAAACAGTTTGGCGTTTCCTAAAAGATCTAAAAATCAACCTTCCATACGATCCCACAATCCCCCTATTGGGAATATACCCAAAGGAACTCAAATCACTCTATGAAAAAGATACCCGCACATGCATGTTTATTGCAGCATTGTTCACACTAGCAAAGACATGGAACCAGTCATGCTATCCATCAAAAGAGAACTGGATAAAAAAAAATGTGGTACAAATGCATGATGGAATATTACACAGTCTCAAATAAGGACAAAATTATGAACTTCTCAACAACTTGGATGGACTGAGAGTCTATAATACTGAGTGATCTGTCACAGAAACAAAGAAATGAGTATCACATGATGTCACTCATAAGCAGACATTGAACAATTTTCATAATACTATAAGAAAGGGATTGGCAGTAGTGGAACACTATCAGGGGGTACACTTCATCAACAAGGGTACCTGCATAATGAACATTTGTATACCTAACCCCGAATTGTACCCCACATCTTTACAATAAATTAAAAAATAGATTCACCATAACACATACGTGCAAACCTCACTAATGGGCATTCAGGCTGTTTCCAATGCCTCACAATTAGGCCAAAAGAAAACAAGTGGCAAGGATTTTACATACTATACATCCTTCTGTATATATCCAAATGTTAGCTAAGTGACAATGATAGGTCAAAATATTGACATCTGTTTCACTAGATACTGTCAAAATAGATGTTAGATATTTATTAGACAGTTTATTATATATTGCCAACCAGCCTTTGGGAAATTGTGAAAATTTGAGCTCCTGGGTACAATAAACGTTTTGTCATACGAGGTTATAAATATACACATGTATCTATTGTAAATTTTACAAGACATAGGAGACTTCATAAAGAAATGAAGACCCAAGAAACCATAAAGGCAGAGTTCTCATACCAGGTTTGATGAGGAGTAGAAAGTCACAGAGACAGTTGGTAAGACAGAGCACGAACTAGGGAAGTGGACAGGAGAACTCAGGCCTGCCGATCCTTCGAATTCCACCTGGCGTCCCTCTGTCTGTAGACATAAGGAATATCCGTTCCTCCTGGTATAGGGAGGACGACTCTTACAGGAGGGTCTTAGGACCTGTCTCATGGGAGAAGAAGGCAATCAGCCCTCCACACATCTGCTGTTTCTCAAGTCACATTAACCTAAAATATGCAACATGCCACGTGCCATATTTTGGGGTAGCATGTTTTGAACCCTGCCAGGTTGAAGCAGTCTTCAGGTGCACAGTTGGAAGAGCCAGTCAGTGAAGGATTCTCTGCAAATTCCGGTGGAAGTGATCGCTCTTTGGAATGGCTCAGTGGAGTGACGAATTAGTTCCATCAGATCTCTGTTTTGCCATCCCAGGTTTGGGATCAGAGAGTCCTGTCTGCCCCCTCAACTTCTTGTGAGGAGTCCTTTTCTGATCTTCTCTACTCTGGAGCCCTTTTCTCAAAAGAGGATTTAAATTCGTCCTCCCTGGTGAAAAATAATTCTTGTAAGTCTGCCTCAACCTTCACTGGTTTTGTGGACCTCCCATCACTTTTGTACATGTGGATGTGCTCTCTGGAGTATTCTAATATTCTAGCTAAACCTTTCTCCCTTTTGCCGTTAACAAAAGCATCTTTATTTGTGAACAATATCTTTGCTAATCGAATTTTATATGAGATTTTAATTTTGGTCTTTTTTTTTTTTGAGTTGGAGTCTCACTCTGTTGCCCAGACTGGAGTGCAGTGGCCGCTCCCGGCCACCGCAGCCTCGACCTGCTAAGCATAACTGCTGCTTCACAGATTTTGTGGTTAAATAAATAGCATTTTCTGGCCTTGGAAAAATTAGTATTCTCTCCCTTGCAAATTCTGATCTCCACCCTATTGAGAGTCACCGATTACTAGAATGTGTTCCTGTCTGGATCACAAACTCAGTTGTCCCAAGGAGCCGAGCCAGTGACCAGATATTTGAGGTGACTCAGTGAGGCCTTGGGGAACTCTGGGAAATTCACTGTACTGGACTAGGAGCCGCCAGCCACACCCACAACTTCCCATCATTCCTGCTCACACCTACCTTTGAACTGTGTCATCCTGGGTACAAGTGATGTGAATTTTTTTATAGTGATAAAAGTATTATGGTTCGATTTTTCAGAGTTCTGATCTTTTTTTTTTTTTTTTTGAGTTGGAGTCTCACTCTGTCGCCCAGACAGGAGTGCAGTGGCCGCTACCGGCCACCGCAGCCTCAACCTGCTGGGCTCCGGCGATCCTTCCACCTCAGCCTTCCTAGTAGCCGGAACTACAGGCGCACGCTACCACGCCCGGCTCATTTTGATTTATTGTAGAGATCAGGTCTCACCAAGTTGCCCAGGCGGGTCTCTAACCCGCGGGCTCAGGCAATCCATTCACCTCAGCCTCCCAAAGGCGTGGGATTACAGGCTGAGCCACCGAACCCGGCTTTTGCTAGGATCTTAAACCCTCAGACATCATGGAGGGGAAAGGAGTCGTCTGAAATGTGATGGCTTCCTGACAACCTTTCCTGACCGTAAGCACACGGTCATGCATATGACACTCTGAACAGAGGTGGGGCATTTAACAGTGAAACACTCTATCTCCAAACACCCACGGTATGTAGTGTCCTCACTTCTACAGTGTGGGTGGAGGGGAGGAGAATGAGTCATCACAGGCAACCCAATGTCACCATCAAACATCCCCACCGTCCCGGGAAAGAGGCAGCTCATGGCTGCCACTGTTCTGCCTCTTTACTTGCTAGAAAACCACAGATCAAGAAGTCCTGACTCTCTAAGGAAAATCCCTTCAAGTACAAATCAGTGCCGTAATCATTGTTTTCATTTTTTGTTTTGTGTTGTTTTCCACAGAAAATGTGATGATGTTTTCCACAGAAAATGTGATGATGCTCTTACCAATATTCTAGATTCTTTCAGTTCTTCATATAAGAACTGAGCACAGTCTGATAAGCCCACACCTGCCTGCAACATGCTCGACTGCAGGGAATCTGTTATATCCCAGATCCTTCCCCTGGCCCACGTAACACAGACTATTTCAGGGGATCTGGAAGAAATTCTGGTTCATCCTGAACCATATGAAAACGATCAGTTTGATTACTCCAAACCTCCCCTTGTTCTCAAGAATCCCTGAGTTTAGCTAGCAGGTGACATGCCCAGATGGACCTTCATGACTTGCTCAGAGTATCACACATCGTATGTCTCACTACCTGTGAGGTCTACTGTTCAGGAAAAGCAGTCTTAAGGGCTCACAATCAATTTAGGAAGCTACAGCCCAGCTTAAAGGTGTTTGAAGAAGGAAGACAAACTACAAGGGGCCAGCAAACAGTGAAGCAGGGCTTCTTCCTTGATAGATACTGAAGGGTGCAGGTGGGGGAGAACCCTTGGTGTCCTGTTAGTCAGAGCTCTCCGGAGAAACAGAACCAATCGGATGGATGAATAGGTAAGTAGGTAAGTAGACAGGGAATAGATAGATAGATAATAGATGGATAGATAGATAGATGGATAGATAGATGGATAGATAGATACATAGATAGCTACATAGATAGATACATAGATAGATACATAGACAGATGATAGATAGGTGGATAATAGGAAGATAAATAATAGATGATAGGTAGATTAGATAGATAGATGATCATGGATCGATGATAAATGGTGAAGACATAGATAGATGAAAGATACATAGATAAAAAGAAAGATCGCTAGATAATAGTGGATGAAGATAGATGATTCATTGATAGACAGAGAGAGGATAGATAGATGAGAGGTGATAAGCAGATAGATCAATAGCTAGGTGGATAAAAATAAATAGATAAATGAGAGATAGACAATCGATAGATGATAAATAGATAATAGATGAAGATATAGATGAAAGATAGATAAAAAGAAAGATAGATAATAGATGATGAAGATAGGTGATTGATTGATAGAGGATAGATAGACAGATAAACACATAGATAGGTAGAAAGACGATAAATTGATAGATGATATATAAATAGATAATAGATAGGTAGATGATGGATGGAGATAGGTAATTGATACAGAGATACATGATAGATGATCGATAGAAAGAAAGATGATAAATAATGAAGATAGACAGACAGATAGATAGACAGATAGATAGATAGAGACAGATGATAGATAGATATAGGAATTTGTTATGGAACTTGACTCGTGTGATTATGGGAGCTGAGAAGTCCCACAATATGCAGTTTGCAAGCTGAAGACCTCTGGGAGCTGGAAGTGTGACTTAGTCTATGTCCAAGGCCAGAGAACCTAAAGTTTCCATGTCCAAGGGCAGGAGAAGATGGGTGTCCCAGCCCTAGGATTCACCTCTCCTCCACCCTTTTGTTCTCTCTGGACTATCAGCTAACTGGACAGTGTCTGCCCCCATAGGGCGAGGGTTCTGTGACTTAAACACCAGTCTCTTCAGGAAACACCCTCACAGACACCCCCAGAAATAATTATTTTCCAGCTATTAGGGTACCACTTAACCCAGTCAAGTGAACAGTTAAAATCAGTCATCACAGGTGTAGACAGTTTGTTACCAGAGAGGGTTTGCCTGGGACTTGACTTCATATCTCAACATCATCTTCTAAAAATCTTAGAGTCACTCCAAAAGACAGATTGCTTCTGTTACTGTCTGTTGACCACGGTTTTGACCCAAGCAGAAACAGATCCCACTTAAATGTGATGTTATCAAATGCTTATATAACATCCTCTATGTTTCAGGTCCTCCCCAAAGTACTTCCCAGTTACGAAACTCCTGAATCCTCATAACATCTTGTGAGATGGCTAACCCCATTTTACAGATGAGAAAACTGAGACACAAGGGAGTCACCCAGCTAGTGGGTGAAAAACCGGAATTCAAACCCAGATAGTCTGCCCTAGCATCTGTGTTCTTAACTCTGACACCGCGATGGCCTCAAACAGACACCTTTTAGTTGGGAATGGAATCTTCAAGGGAGAGTAGGTTGCCATCAAAATGACACCATACCTGCTCTTTGGTGCAGTCTCAGGACAGCTGTTCCATATGTCTGCTGGATAAATGTCTCCCTGTGAAAGACAACCAGTCGAGTCAGTAGGTCACCTGCCAACATGATAAACATCTTTCCTACGAGCTAAGGTATACAGTGCGGTCCTCTCTACTGAATGTGGAATTTTCTCTTTATTTTTAGTGAGGTTTTTTTTTTTTTGTTTTATTTTCTTGGAGCAAAACCATGAATCTGAGTGTGAGATTTATACCTACTGGGTTTGGAAGACCATTTCTTTTTTTTTTGCCACTTAAGGGCTATGGTATATATTCAAATATTATTTGTATTCATTGATAATAAGAGTGGATTCACACACTGGATAGTCTGACATGTGTAGAACAGCCATCATAGTATAAGTCATCTAAGACGTTGGAATCAATTAGTTCACACAAGTATGTGTAAGTCATCAAACAATGTCACATAGTGAGTAAAGAACAGAATATAATCTGGGCTTTTAAGACATGAGATCAATAGTTGATGCCCACAATACTGTCTTCGTTTCGCACGTGCAGAAGGCTTCCCCTGCCTTACCGAGGTGTCCCGGTACCTGAATCATTGGATTATGCTTCTCTTGTGATCCACGTTAGACATTTACCTTCAGGATCATTGAAGCCAGTGGAGGACACTCATGCTTCCATGGAAAGAGCACAGATGGAAAGTGCAGGAAGAACAGCTCGGGTCAGTGTCGGAGGCAGCATTCCTGAGCCCAGGCGTGACATTCGAGGCTGACATTGTCGCCACACAGCCACCTATTTGACCACCCAAAAGAGCTGATTTCCTGATTTGACCTCAACTCCCAGGAGGCAGGTTTTCCACCTCAGAGAGCTCCATAATGCATCTTTTCACATCGCCCCTTGTCCCATCTCAGTCCCTGTGGAGAAGGGACGGGATCAGTGGAGGCCAGGCTTTGGCTCCCAGAATGCCCCAGGCTGTGCTCTCTGGAGGGTGGCATTCGAAGTGTCCGGAGGCCCCACACTGAGACATTCTGCGGACGGACAAAGGGCTTCCACTTTAATGACACCTTTCATTAAAATGTTCTTTAGCAGGAAAGAGATATTTCGATGCTTGAAAGATTACAGACCCCCCTCTACCTCCTTCGGACATGCATGACGCCCACTAATCACCTTGCAGGGCCACAGTGGTCTCAGTTACTGGCTTCGGACTCACCCGGCTTTGGCTGCTCGATTTTAGACATGTCGTTAAGTTGATGAGGAAGGACAGGAAGCCACCTGGACTGGACATGTCTCACCTTCTGACTAGCGAGATGCGATTCACCTGATCCCAGATCTGGGCAGGGACTCACCCTGTGTGTGTGTATTTTTCGTCCCTCCCACCCACTCCGGAAGCAAAGCAGAGGTTCACTGCACGCTATCAATATGTGACACCAAAGTCGTGCTGGCTGAGACTGTTCCAGGCTTAATGACAGTTTCTGAGACGTGAGCTTTACAGATCCCAGATATCACGGTTGCCTCCGTCGTGGCGCAGCAGTCAGGCTTCTGCGGCATTTGTTTGAATATTTCAGCATCTGAAGCTATTTGCATGCATCC
This sequence comes from Carlito syrichta, assembly GCF_000164805.1. Lineage (NCBI taxonomy): Eukaryota > Metazoa > Chordata > Mammalia > Primates > Tarsiidae > Carlito > Carlito syrichta. The sequence goes on from NW_007247067.1 coordinate 335,020, forward strand.
ATGGCTATCTCAGAGTAAGTGCTGCACACAGCCTTGTTTTGGAATCACAAAGGAAAAAAGTCAAAAGCAGAGACAGAGTGAAGAGACTCTGGCAGACAACCCGCCCACTCAGAGCGCAGAAAGACACTGTCAAAAACTAAACTTGTCCTACTTTTCTAAGTCAGGCATGAAATAAAAAAGCATCCTGAGCTAAATGCAGCATGGTGAAAAAGGAGGCACAAAAACCTATTCTGTAAGCAAAGCCGACTTCAGAATTCGTGGGTCCCCAACTGCTTTTGGAGTTTTTAGGAGTGTGGACCGCCACAACCTGCCAGCATCAGGGGAGTCAGCAGAGGCGGCTTGTTTGCCAGTGAATTTCTACGACGGACTGATACGCTTTGTGAAATGATGTATATGGGCGTAATTACAGCTTGTTCCATTTTATTTATAACTCACTATTGAGTAAATAGAAGTGTACTTACTGCTACCTTTCATAATGACCCTTTCTTCACCACAGGTGTTTCCAGGTTAGTTTCATGTGATATATTGGCCCAGAGGTGCTACCGAAAATATATAAATCCTATATTCTAAAAATATGTTTTAATGTGCTTATCAGACCTCAGCTTTAACTTTTCAAATGTTATTGGTTTTAGTCTTCTTTCCTTTGTGTTTAAGTGTAGTTTTATTTCTGCGATCTAATTCCCTGTAGTGTCGCAAATTGTATAGCAGACACTTGCATGTATATGTGTGTGTGTGTGTGTGTGTGTGTGTGTGTGTGTGTGTGTGTGTGTGTGTAAAGGAATGTATATATGTATATATAGCATATATATCTATGTGTGTATATTTATTTTCATCTATCAAACACTTCTCAAACATAGATTCTCATCTTGTATACCTTCTGTTTATAAAGTTTTCACATTCATAATTAATTTGTAAGATGAGTGTATATATATATTTTATATATAGGTGTACATATATATTATCATCTATCTGACACTATGGATTCTTATCTCATATGATTTTTGTTTGACTTCTCACATGCATGATTGGTTTGTAAGACAAATCTGAAAGTCTGAACTCATTTTATTTCAGGAGGAAGTGGAATGCTGGGCAGAGATTCCAAGATCTCCAGGCTACCACACACAGAACACAGAGCAATGGCGCAGTCCGTGTGGCAGGGCTGCAGTGCTGAGGCCAGGAGAATCCACCAGTTTCAGGGATCCATGTTAGCTTGTCTTTGATAGAAAAAACAGGGTTCAGCTCATATTTAATGCTAAGTTTTCAAATGTACTAGAACATTTTTCAGTGAAAGGTACTGATTAACATTTCAAATTTTAAAATTCCAAGGATCCAATCAGACAAAATTAAAACTGAATTGAGCAAGGTGCCATGGCTCATACCTGTAATCCCAGCACTTTGAGAGGCCAAGTTGGAAGCATTGCTTGAGACCAAACTAGGCAGCATAGTGCACCCTTGCCTCTTCAAAGGATCTAAAAATTAACTGGACTTGTTGGCCTATGCTTGTAGTCTGGGCTGCTTGGAAGTCTGAGTGGGGGATCACCTGAGCCCAGGAGGTTGAGGCTGTGGTGAACCATGATTGGGCCACTGCACTCCAGCTTGGGTGACAGAGTGAGACTCTGACACACACACACACACACACACACACACACACACACGAGCGCACGCTGAGTTGTTCTGAAGATCTCTGCTGAGACAATTCACCTGGTAACAGTGGTCTCTCCCCACCCTTGGTGAAGATAGAGAAACTTACTCCAGAATGTCTTAGTTCAGTGAGGCTGGCTTCACCCCTAATTTCCCAAAGTTGACTTTTCTCCTCCCAAAGTCCTTTATAGATGGTTGTCTGAAGATCATGGACAGATGACTGCAGTAGGCATCATAATTCCATTCCAATTCTAATAGTCTGATCAATGAAACAGAATACTGTGTGAATATGCCATCAGTGAAAAGTCAGAAACTACTAGAACTTGAAAACTGTTTATAGACAAAACTTCAATCAAATGCTCTTTTGTCAGGGAGACAGCCTACAGACTGGGAAAAAGTATTTGCCAACTCTAGGTCTGACAAAGGC
>NW_007247067.1:337685-339507 GCF_000164805.1 Carlito syrichta
AATCCTGAGTGACCTCTCACAAAAACAAAATATCTGAATATCACATGTTCTCACTCATATAATGGACCTTGAAATATGCAATGCAATAGTATGAGAAAATGACGGATGGTACTGGGAAACTATGGGGGGGAGGAGGCTGGGATTAACAGTAGCAAATATCTGTCGGGGGATGGGAAAACACTTCTTATCTACAGGGTGCCTGAATGAAACGTCATTGTACACCTAACCCTTAACTGTACCCCACAAAACCATAATAAAAAATACTGATTAATGAAAAAAAAATGCTCTTTTGTAAATTACAAAATCAAAATTACTTGTGTTGTAAACAATGGATTTGAACCTCAGGACTCTGCTTGAACCTTCATCTGTGGAGTTGCTGGGGCTGATGCGAACACCCTCCTCCCTCCTCCATGTGGGTTGCTCTGGTGATGTCTCCTCAAAGTGCTCCATGGAATTGTTCTCTTCTTTTCGTTTAATAGTATCACAGGGTTTCTTGACTTCCTTTGCACATTAAAACTTTCATTTATTTTACAAAATTAGATGGCAAGGAAGGTAAGTATAAATACATGGAGGCAAAAACAGTGGGAACAAGCTACACAGTCTGTGACGGACCCTTATCCTCAGCCACAGGCTCTCACCAGGGAGCAGTCTCTGGACTGATGCCTGCTCCCGCCGTGGACAGGACGAGACCACAAATTAGTGGCTTTCTGATACTGGAGGCATGCTATTTGGAGCAGAAAAGCAGTAGGGAAAGGAAGAACAAGGCAAGAGAAAGATAGGAAAAATGGAAGGAGGAAGGAATAAAGAGAGGAAAGGAGGGGGAGAGGGAGGAAGAAGGAGGGAAACAGGGAGGGAGGGAGGAAAAAGAAAGAAAGAAGAGAGGAAAGGAGGGGAAAGAAGGGGAGGAAGAAAGGAGGGAAAAAAGGGAAGGGAGGGAAGAAGGAAGGGAGGGAGGGAAGAAAGAATGGAGAGAGGGAAGGAGAGACAGGGGGAGGAAGAAAGGAGGGAAGCGGAATGAGGGGGGAGGAAAGAAGGAAGGGAGGGAGGGAAGAAAGAATGGAGAGAGGGAAGGAGAGACAGGGGGAGGAAGAAAGGAGGGAAGCGGAATGAGGGGGGAGGAAAGAAGGAAAAAAGGCAAGAAAGGAGAAAGAGAGGAAAGAAAGGAGGGGAAAGAGAGGAAGGAAGGAAGGAATGGAGAAAGGAAACAAGGAAAACAGAGTGAGGAAGGGAGGAAGAAAGAAGAGAGGAAAGAAAGGAGAGAAAAAAGAGGAAGGGCGGGAGGGAGGAGAAGAAGAAAAAGAAGGGAGGGGAAGAGAGGAAGAAAGCAGAGAATAACGAGAGAGGAAAAGGAAGGAAAGAAGAAAGAGAGAGAGAAACGGGGTAGGAAGGAAAAACAGAAGGGAGGGAGGAAGAAAGGAGGGAAAAGTGAAGGAAGGGAGGGAGATTGGGAGGGAGGGAAGGAAGCAAGGAAAGAAGGAGGGGAGGAAGGAGAGAGGGAAGGAGGGAAGAGAGCATAAAAGCAAGGAAGATGGTCGGAAGGAAGGGAGATGGAAGGAAGAAAGGAAGAGAGGGAGGAAGGGAGGAGGGAAGGAAAGAGGGAAGGAAGATAGAATGGAAGGAAGGAAGGGAGAGAGGAAGGGAGGGAGGAGGGGAAAGAGGGAGAAAGAAGGAAGGGGGAAGAAAGAGAAAGTGGTATATATAACTACTAGCAGCTTGATAACTGGAGTAAGAATACAGTCAATAAGCCGGGCTCGGTGGCTCAGCCTGTAATCCCGTGCCTTTTGGAGGCTGAGGTGAGTGGATTGCCTGAGCCCATGGGTTC
>NW_007247067.1:339729-393224 GCF_000164805.1 Carlito syrichta
GTGAGACTCCAACTCAAAAAAAAAAAAAAAGAAAGAATACAGTCAATGCAATGGAAGATGGAGAACAGAGACAGACTGGCAGAAATGCTGCCAGTTGATCTTTGTCCGAGGTTCCAAGTCAATCCAAGGGAAGAAAAAGTATTTTTAACAAATAATGTTGAAACAAAGGAAACCAGATGAGGGAAAAATGAACTTGACCTCATCTTCCTGCATACACAAAAATTAACCCAAGGTCAGTCATAGATCTAAATATGAAGTCAGAAACATAATGTTTCTAGGGAAAGACAATGGAATTTACAAACGAGGTAGCCAAAGATTTCTAAGAAAAGACACACAGAAAAGAAACTACAAAAAAATGAAACTGATTACCTTAACTTCATCAAAATTAAAAATTTTTTTGCTAATCAAAAGATATCATAAGAAAGTAAATCAGTAAATCACACATTTTGAAAAAATTGTCGACCATACATCTGATATGTATATGCTAAGATTTATTTTGAAAGTTTGATACCAAAAAGGCAAACAACTCAATTTTTTAAATTGATCAAAAGATTCAAACAAGCATTTTTAAAAGATATAAGACTGACCAATAAGCACATGAAAAGGTGTTCAATGTCATTAATCATCAAGAAATAAAAATTTCAATAAGATGTAATTTCACTGAAAAGACCAAAATGACTGCCAGCACATATATTGGCAAGGAAGTAGAGCCACTGGTCATCTGGTCCATCAACTGTGGAAGTGTAAGATGGCATCTTTGGAAAACTGTTTGTCAACCTCTTGCATAGTTAAGCACACATACACCCTATGACTCAGCAATTCTATTGATGGATATTTATTGCAAAAAATAAAAACATACAAAGAAGTACAGGTACCAGAATGTTTATAACTGATTTATTAATAATAGCCCAAACTAGAAATAACCCAAATGCTCACCAAAAAGAGAATGGAGTATTAAAAATTATGGCATATGCGTACATTCATAAAATGAATTGTTACTTGGCAACAGAAAGCATAACACAGATAATTGCAAATATGAATATATCTCACAACCATTATGTTAAACAAAAGAAGCCAGACACAAAAACCCTCCCACTGTATGACTTGTTTTCTCAATCAGTACAAGAATAGGTAAAGACATCTGTGGAAGTCAAAATAATATCATCTCCAGGGGCTAGAAAAGACTGACTTGAAATAAGCTTGAGGATCTCAGAGTGGTGCAAATGCTCATTGTCTTATCTGAGGTGGTGGTTGATCAAAATTCATCAAACTAAATACTTGAAACTTATGCATTTTAGAGTAAGTCAATTTTATTTTGAGGTAAAAAATCGACACAAGTTAATAACATAATTATGAGTCTCTAATGCTAAGAAACTATCATAAGAATAAAAATAAAATGTATAATTATAACTTGTAATATAAACCTGATCTGTCCAATAACAGTTGTGAAAGAAACATTTAAAAAAACAAGTATCATAAACTGGAAACATAAGTCTAAGGTAGGAATAAGTCACAATATATATTTACAATAAATGAATCAGTTGAATTGTCAATGGAGAGATCAACAATTCTAGATTTGTTTTAAAAAGTAATTATTCCAAAAAAAAGGTAAAAATAAATTTTAGAAAAACAAAATAGATTTAATGAAAACATTATCAATAAAAAACTTCAGTGAAAATTTTAATACCTGACTAAATAAATGTCACAACAAAAATTGTCTTAAGGAAAAAAGAAGACTGCTATGCTAACTCAAATAACATATAGCCATAGTGAACCTAAGTGCATACTTAGCAATATATGCTCAAAAAATGTAAAACAACTAACAAACTGAGGAGATAAATAGAAATATAAGCAAAGTACTCAATGCTAACCCCACCCCCCACCTAAAGAAGACAGAAATAAGCAGTGATAGAGGCTACATGAATAATGCAATTAATAAAATCAAATGATTAAAAATGAAACACTAAGCCTATGAGCACAGTATTTTTGGTTACTTCATGCCTGTCCACCACAGTTTCTACCTGTCTGAGATAAGACAAAGATCAAAATTAAGAGTATTTAAAATGTTTTCTAACAACTTGCTGTTGTTGAAACATAAAATTGCATAATTATTTTTTTCTAGTATTTTATTGTATTGAATTTTGAGAATAGTACATTGTGACAGATTGCAAAGTAACAAAACACAAACAGAAAGTTTGAGAAGTACTATTTTTGTGCATACAAGAGTCACATATATTGATTGTATAGTAAGCCACAAATAAAACCGCAATAAAATTCAGAGAACCAGCCATAAAAATATGTTCTCCAACTACAGTGAATAAAGCTACAAATTTATAAGAAAGCATAACTAAAAAAAACACCAAAAACGCTATTTTTAGAATTTCAACAACATGCATTTTTCTAAAAAGGAAATGATAAAGAAAATTGTGACATACTTAGAACCAAATGACATAAAACATTATATTTCAAAATATGTGGGAAACAGCTAGAATGGTATGTAAAGTAAAATTTATATGTTAAAATACATTTTCATGAGGCAAGAAAGATTGAAAACAAATGAGCTAATTGAAGACAAAATATGTTGAATTTATTACATTAAAATAGGGATTGATTTTAATGAAAAACACATGGGTAAAGTTAACAACAGATTGAGAGAATATATTTGCAATACCTAAAAACCAACAAGGGACTATATTATCTAGACTATGCAAGAAATGCCTATAAATCAAAAAGAAATCCACAGTAGATATGGAGGCAAAAAACATTAAAAGACCGGTCACATGATGTGGAAACCCAAAAGTCTAATAAAATATGAAACAATGCTCAAGTTCATTAATGATTAGAGAATTGAAAGTTAAAACAACCAGGAGATTTGACTTTGCAACTCACAGACTGGCAAATATTAGAAAGCTGGGTTGGCAAGCATGTAGAAAAAAGTAAACAACTAGTCCTGTGGTGAACCCGGGTGAAATCACAACCTTTTGGAGGGCAAGCTGGCACTGCTGTGTCAAACTTAACATATATAAAAGCAGAGAGGAGTCCAGTGGTTACCAGGAGCTGGAGGGTGGACGGAATGAGGAGTTGGTCTAAGGGTGTGAAGTTTCTGTTAGACCCTGGAATAAGTTCTTGATCTATTGCACAGCGTGGTGACTATAGCTAATTACAATGTATCTTTCTTTTTTAAATTTCTAAGGCAGTAAATTTCAAATGAAGAAAAAGATGTTTGAGATAACAGATATGTTAAATACCTTAAAGTAATTATCCCACATTATCTATACACATATATAACTATATCATAACATTGCATTGTACCTGATAAATGTATGCTATTATAATCTGCCAATTTACCATTAAAATAAAGTAAATGAATGCACACATATCTATATCTATTTATCTTTATCTATCCCTCTATCTATGTGTCTATGCATCTATCTATGTATGTATCTATCTTAGTCTGACACAATAATTCCATGCCCAAGAATAAACACTAGAGAAAACAAAAGGACCAAGAATGTCTCCTATAGTGTCATGTGCAAGTAACAGGGAGTTGGGGGGATTCTAAATGAACATGCTTTAGCAAAAGATAAATAAAATAACAAATATAGTTGCAGACCATGGAACAATGGAGCAGTCAGAAGTCAAAAACAGATGAGTATTCGGAAACGTGGAGGAATATTTTAAAAAGAGTACTGGGGGGGTGCAAAAAAAATAGGATAAGATATGTAGCATTCTATCATTAGTATCTTCTTTAAAAAATCGACATCATAAATTATATGTGACATAACATTTGCCATTTTAGTTATTCTTAACCTGGTACATTCCTGTGGAACAAAGTACTTTTGCATTTTTGAGCAGCCATCACCACCATCCATCTCTAGAACTTTTTTTAATCATTCCCAGCTGAAATTCTGTCTTCATTAAACACTAATTCCTCCTTTCTCCCATCCCACCCCAGACACCCACCATTCTATATTCTGTCTGTATGAACTTGATGACTCTAGGGACCTCATGTAATTGGAATCAGACAGTATTTTTTCTTTTGCTCATTTCATCGGATGTAATGTCTTCAGTGTTCATCCATGTTGTGGCCTATGTCAGATTTTCTCTCCTTTTTCAAGCTGAATAATATTCCATTGTATGAGTGTACCATGTTTTGTTTATTCATTCATCCATCAACAGACACTTGGGTTGTTTCTCCCTCTTTGCCACTGTGAGTAATGCTATGAGGGATGTGGTGTGCCAATACCTGTTCAAGGTCCTCTTTCTCTTTCTTTTCTCTTGTGTGGCCACCCAGAGGTAGAATGGTGATTCTTCATTTACTGTTTTAGGAAAAAAACCAAAAACAAGCAGAATGAACTTTGATGATAATCTGTGCTTTTACTGGGATCTCTGGAATAGCTTGATAAGGATTTCTAGGTTTATGCGAGAGAATCACAGTGGTCTGGTCTTTTTCTAACTCCCTTCTTTACAGTAAACAAGACAAGACTACCTCATGAGACATTGTTAATTACTTAATGTACTGTTTTACATGTAGCAAAATTTCAATTAATAAAAATGTTAAGGAGAGCCTGGTCTTCCAACGAACAGATTAACTGGTCAATGGAGGATTCAGCAGAAACTTTATCATGTCAATCTTACTGTGGGAAATCTTTCTAAAATATATTATTTCTATGTTCTTGCCCCTCTGGGAAGTGAAGAATGTGCAGGAGTGTCTGAGATGTTTCTTGCATCCACTTATTCGTTAAAAGACAATTTGAGCGTCTACTATTTAACAGGCACTCTGATAAGGCACTGACGATATGAGAAAAGCAATTAAACTTGCAACATAAAGCTACAGCTTGATTTTTTACCTCATTGCATAGTCTCTGCTTTTTCGCAGAAAATTTAGTTTCTTCATAAGTGGTGCTAGGATCCATATACTCATTGTTATTGCAATCTATTTTATTTTATGATTATTTTCTATTTTATTTAATTTTTCCCTCTGGATTTCTTTGTTGGTTTAATACATTTTTTTCACTCATTAATTAAGGAGTTCTGCTTATTCTTTATACTTTTCTAGCTTACATGCTCTTCCCTCACATTTATAATAAAACACTTAATCTTTCCAAATGTGAAAATGAAATAACCATTTTATGCATTGTTATTCTACATGTTCCAATGCCACACACACACACACACACACACACACGCACACACTGCCCCTCTAAGTCATATTTCTTGAAGCCAAGTTACTCCCAGGTTTTGCTGAAAGGGCTTAGCTGATTTTGTTTTAAATCATAAGAACGTCCCTGGAAATATGTCACTTCTATCTCTAGAAGCATATCCTGGAATATAATCACATATTCCCAGAGAAAAAGTGTCTAATCATTACTATTCAGAGTTTAGGGTTCACATAGGCTCAGCTTGGAGTGGCCAGGGGTGTCTCCTTTGTTATTCCTTTAGAGTCTTCCTGAGTATTTTGCTCAGATAGACTCATGGTTTGTTTTTTCTCTGAAAAGCAAGCATCTATAAACATTTTTCACCTTGACAGATCAGTAATAGCTTGGCTGGGTATAGAAATCCTGGTGTGCCGTCCTTTCCCTGAACCACCTCTCATGTCTCTATGTCTGACCGTGTTTCACTGTTTTACTTACAGTGCTTATACTTCGGAAAAATAATAGCCATCTAAATGCCTTTGTTTTATTAACGGCTATGTATTTGGGCCTAGAAGCTTGTTAGAATGTGCTTTACTTTGATTTTAAAGATACCTAGGAGTAGATATTATTGATTGGTCATTTCAATCTACAAATGTGGGCATCTCCTTAGCTCAGAAATTCTCATCATCTATTTTTGGTTTAGTTATTTTTTCCCCATTAATTTCTTTTCTGCCTCTGGAACACTGATTATTCCATATTGCAATTCTCAGATCTTGCCTCTATTCCTCTGACTTTTTCCCCCTATGTCCTGTGTCTTGCTGCTTTAGTTCTTTTACAGGCCAATAATTCCTGATATAAGTGTCTAGCTTCTTCTGCAGTTCATGTCCTGATTTGGTTGTCTTTTGTTTTGTCTTGGTTTTTGTTTTGTTTTGTTTTGTTTTGTTTTGAGTTGGAGTCTCACTCTGTCACCCAGACTGGAGTGCAGTGGCCGCTCTCGACCACCGCAGCCTCGACCTGCTGGGCTCCGGCGATCCTTCCGCCTCAGCCTTCCAACTAGCTGGTGCTACAGGCATGCGCAACCACACCTGGCTAATTTTTGATTTATTGTAGAGATGAGGTCTCACCAACTTGCCCAGGCAGGTCTCGAGCCCGCAGGCTCAGGCAACCCACTCACCTTGGCCTCCCAAAGCGCATGATTACAGGCTGAGCCACCGAGCCCGGCTATCTTGTTTCTTAAATTTGGTTCCATTTCAGGGATCCCAGGTCATGTCAGCCTAGAAGACAGAAAGTCAGAAAGTAAGTGTGTTCCATGTTCTGACTGTTGGCCTACCACTCCAGTTCTCCTTAACTCAGGGTGTTATACAAGTGGCCTGGGTGGTAAGAAGCAAAGAAAAGGTAGACCTGCTCTCAGAGTCACCATAAAAATCAAGATGAAAAGTTCAAACTTGTAGAAGAATAAGAAGAATCTAAAAGGAGCTAGAGGAATCCTTTATTGTCATACACAGACAGCACACACACTCACACATAAATACACTCACGCATGTGCATACACATAGACACACACACTCCCACAATCCCATACATACATACACACATTCACTCACACATGCGTACATATACATTAGAGTTCAATCAGAAGAGATTGTTAAAAATGATAACGAGAGATTTCTTTTAGAGATTTGATTTTATGCCATTGTGGGAGCTTCTAACAGTTTTGGGTCCCTGGTGCTGAGACTGACATCCTAGGGCAGGTAGTCCAAATGGATGTGAAATAGAAAAGGGGAAGGAAGGACTGGACCTCCTGAACCCCACACGTAAAGGACTTAGACTTCATCTGACTTCCCCATTCCCAAGCTTCCAATGTGCTGCCATATCTGTAGGAATGATGACCTGCATTTGTACAGACTTCCCTTTCTTACAGAAGTTGAGCCCCCAACTTCCCCCCACCCCACCACCACCACCACCTTCACATTTGTTTACTCAGAGCCCAACAGGTCACACACTGGTTAACTCACACCTCAAGCCCCACACTGTTGCATCCAGTCTTTAGTGAAGCCCACACTGCACGGTACACACGTCACATCCTCTAGAGACACCCAACCCAGGGGTACAGCAGGAAGGTGTAGATTCACCTTTCACTAGTCTCCTGAACATGGGAAGAGGATCATGGGCAACTTCCTCTTCCTGGTAGCAGCCCTTAACTCCCATCTCCACCAGCACGGTGATCCCTAGCCAAATTGTACCCCAAAAGGTCCCTTTCGTGGGAAGAAACACCAAAGTCAAGAGCAGCCTGGGTACAAAGTGATACAAAAGCCGTACAGCAAGTACTCACAAGCTATTTTGAGTACCCAAATCCCTAGATTAAAATGCAAAAGTATGGTGAGCGTCAAAGTTTCATTTAAGTCAAAGAATAATTGGCATCAGTAAAGTGGCCTTAAATTATCTTTCCTCCTGGAGGTGAGAAAAAAAAAACAGAAGAGCTATGATGAGGACTTACATTAAAACTGAGTGGGGCAGAGTGTGTTGGATAAGTTCTTCTTCCCCCAAGAAGGCTTAGGCTAACCCAGACCCAGGTCATACTCTCTTGATGGGTTTAAAGGGCTTTACATGAAGTGCAGTTTCTATTGAATTTCTTTGTTTCTTGTTTTGAAGGTCCCTGAAGACATGGAACTACAAAGCAGTCCTGAATAACAGGAATGTTGGAACAGATGTTATTTAGGCATTTCCACATAATAAAGACTTCTAAGAATCCCCAATGCCCAATTATCCTAACAGTTACTCCAAAGTTTTCACTCAATGCATGATAAATGCAGACAATATTGACTTGAATAAAACCACAATAATTTAGGACACAGGTGATGCCAATCAAAGGAGACATCTAAACAATAGAGTACCACATTTGGATGGCCCAAATATGCCAATAACCTAAGTTTGTACTTACATAAAACCAATTAGTAAAGTAGTAACGCCATAATAAAGGCTATGCTCTCTGTGGAAATAGATCTAATATTTTCTGCATTTAGAGATCAAAAATAGAGCATGATATTTAATAGTGGGTATATTTGGTGGTGAATCTTGTGTCTCGCCTTTGCACTAACCAGAAGGTAGTGACGTCCCATTAGGAGAACGCATTTTCCACGGTTACCTTTATTAGTTCTTTGAAGAATAGGTCAAGGATAATTGCAGTCACAGTCAAAAATCACAATAATTCCACCTATTTTCTTTTTTGTTTTCTTTTATAGTGACAGCACAAATACAACCCACAAATGTAGCATCTGATAACTTTCAGCTCAAAAAAGAAATTTACATGAAACAAAGACAGTGGATTTATGCGTTAAGATATTTCTTCACTTTCTCTTTAATGCATTTTCTGTTCTTACACTTAACTCTGTGCCTTAGTGATAATATGGGTTAAGATTAATCAGAACAGCTGGGAAGGCCAAGCCAAGCTCACTTTAAGAATATAATATTTTCATATCAAAAGCAAGCAAATACCTTTCCACTGCGTTCAAATAATACATATTTTAAAAAGGAGACAAATAACCTTTGGTGTCAAGAATGCAGATCTGATGGTTGACAGCTATCTACATAGAAGCTGTAATCTCTTCTGAAAGAGACGTAAAAGAATTTAAATGAGAAACCAGAAATTAATAAACCTTTCTCTTCACTGCCCACGCACTCCCAGCTAAAAGTAAAGGTGGAGTGGAGGGAACGCATGGCAAAGGAGCCTCATTTAGTACCCCCTCAGAATTCAGCCATCAGGAAAGGCTGGGAAGGGGGAGCACAGAGGACCCAAAGGTAATTTGGGTACAGCTTTGGGCTCTGCCTCATATTCAAGAATTGAACCTGCCCGGTAAGACAGAGTCAAATGGGGCATGTGCATTCTCACCAACCATACTGGTGTGCCCTTCACTCTGTGGACGATCACAAGCCACAGAAGAGACACAGGCCACGGTCTCCTGTGGAACTTCTACTAATGCTCTGAAGGGTGGTGATTTCTTGGTTAAAGAATAAGAAACTCTCTACAATGCTCACCTTAATCCCACTGACTGATGCCAGAGGGCTTGGCAGGGTCTCCTGAAGCAGGTGAGAACCTCAGTCCAGGACTTAGGTTCTTGACACCATCATAAGAAAGAGTTCAAGGATGAGTCAGAGTGAAGGGGAAGCAATGAAGGTTTATTGTAAAGTGAAGAGTGAGCTGTGCCAAAGGGGGATTAGAGTTCTTATTTGTATAGCTCTCTCTAACTAAGGGGTAGAATATTCATGGGCTTTCTGGAAGAGGAGTGGGGATTTCCTGGAATTGGGCACCTTTCCCTTTTCTGTCCTTATTGGGTCAAGACTGGAACTGTCAAGGCACTGGTGGCTGTGTTATTTAGTGTACTAAGAAGGATGTAATGATGTTGGAGCTCACTTGCTAGTCAAATCCCTCACCATGTTGGATCCAGCTGTTTTAAGCTGGTTTGATCACATCCTGGATTTTTTCAGGGTCTTATCGGTTAATTGTCTTTGTAACTGCTTGTAACTGTTCCCCCTTAACTGGTCATGCCATTTCTTAATGGCTGCCTGGTGTTTTTCCATCCTCCTGTGACTACACAGTACTATTCCAATCTCACTTGGAGGGCATTGACCATGAGAGTAGACACATCTCAGAATTAGTTGTCTTTTGACCTCTTGGTTCCAAGAAGCTGGGCGGGGGAGAACTAGTTTCCAGCTCAGGCAGATTTCTCTTTGCAACTTGGGTAAGCTTTAATTATAACATATTTGAAACATAGCAGGAAATAATAAACATTCACATTCTCACCACCAGCATCTAATATGTGTTAACATTTTTATGTATTTAGTTTTAAAGCTATAAAATCTTGTATGGAAAACACTGTGGTGATTTCTAAAAGAACTAGAAATTGACCTTCCATATAACCCAGAAATCCCCCTACTGGGAACATACCCAGAGGAACTCAAATCATTCTATAAAAAAGATACTTGCACAAGCATGTTTATTGCAGCACTATTTGCAATAGTAAAAACATGGAGCCAACTGTGGTGCCCATCGAAATGGACTGGATAAAAAAAATGTGGTACATATGCACAATGGAATATTATGCAGTTATAAAGAAGGACAAGCATATGAACTTCACAGCAACTTGAATGGATTTAGAGAATATCATACACAGTAATTTATCACAGAATCAAAGAACTGAGTACCATATGTTCTCATTCATAAGCAGACCCTGAGCATTTACTACAATACTATAAGGAAGGGATTGGCAGTAGTGAGATACTACCAGGGTGGTCGGGGAACACAACATCAATAAGGGTACCTGATCTCAAACCAGGCAAAGTGGGAACCAAAAAGGAGGCCAAACTTTACCTGTACAATGACAGGCATACCTAATCCTGAATTTACCCTGTATCTTTAAAATAAAACAAAAATAAAATAAAATAATATCTTGTTAAACTTGTGGAGCACGGAGATTTCTACAAACTTCACTAAATAACTTATTGATTTCTGTTTCCACCATGATGCTGAGATTGCAAAGTTGTCTAAGTGCCAACTTCCCTCCTTCCCATCCTTTTGTAGTCTTTTTTATAAACCTGTTCACATTCAGTGGTGGTGACTGCTAAGATTTCATCCAACATCTAAGAAAGTGAAACTCTCAGTATTGGACTCTTGAGCCACAAACTTAAACTACAGTCCCAATGAAAGAAATTACTCCTGACTGACCATATCCAAATTAAGATCCAGTTCTAGGACCCCAAAAGGCTATTCATGGATAATGAATTTCATAAAATCTCAATTTTATACGAACACAAAAAGTAACTGAAGAAAATAACCACAAAATTAAAATCTTCTTTCTACAGCAATTTTACCTTTGGAATTATCAAATCAAAATAGTCCTATACATAATCTCTTTAAGAGGTAAGAAAATGGCAGCCCGTGAGCTGCAAAGCCAGGATGTGGTCCCAGACCCCTGGCTTCTATAGAAATGCATCAAAGATGTCCCAGAGTCCATTTGTAAATAGTAAATTCACTGTATTGATTTCCACCTCGTTGAAGATGTGTCTTACTGTATTAGTTAGTGGGGAATGAAAAAAAGAGAAGTGGAAACTTGCAATATTTAGTTTCATCTCCACAAATGTGTTCAGACGATCTAAGCCTAGTAGTTGGTGGGGACGGGTTTCTAATAAGAAGACATGCTTCTTTAATAATCTCATTAATCCTACTTTCACTATAAACACTAACTGAACAAATGGCCGTGTTGTTGCCATACCTATAAGATTATAGGTGCTCGATGTCTATTGAATGAATGTAGCTCAAAATTTCACTTTATTACTTTTCTTTATTTGTTTTTGATTACAATTATTATAAAAACTTACCAATATAGAAAACTTTGAAAGCAGCGAAATGTCTGTCAATCACAAATAAGCCCTGTCAACATTTGACAAATTCATTATAAGGTTTTTCAATGCACTTCCATATTAGCCTATTTAACGCATTTTGATTGACAGTATATCTACATTTTCTTATACATTTAAACATTGTTCAAAGCATAATTTCAATGACTGCATAACATTTTATCAAATAGATATATCTTAGTTTGCTTAACCATTTCTCTATTTTGCCAATATTTCCTTATTGTGTATTATACTTTTACATTGATCTTCTTAGTACAAAATGTTAGTAATATCTCTGAGCGCTTTCTATGAATAGATTTTTTTAAATAAACTTTGGATTTTTTCCTTATGTATTAAATTATTCAACTAATGTTTATGATATAATAGGTCAGATAATCTCAGAACCCTCCTGACACAGAATTTCTAAAAGAACAGATAAAATATAATTTAATATGTGTGTATATATATATGTGCATACACACATATGGTGTATTTGTTTTAATGTATACTAACAAAGAAAGGATGAGTTACTGAAGCCAAAATTAATTTTAAAAAGGTAAATTCAGAGGTATTGTAAGACCTCACTTTATGTGCTCACCCCAAGAGATTTCTAATCTGATAAAACATGTGCATGGAGGAGAGAAGTAGAGTCCAAGGGCACAGGTGTGAAATCAGATTCATATCCACACTGCAGTAGAAAGCCTACACCTGCAGTTAAAAGGTGAAAGAAAAGAAAAAACGCAAATAAGGATCAAAGCAATTCTCTAAGGCTTGGTTCTGCACAAGGAAGTGAGTATCTGCAACGACAAACAGGTCTTCAAATGGGTTTGAGTCCTGAGTCATGCCATCATATATCCTGATAACTCCAAACTGAGAGTTTAGTTGACATTGACCATCATACAATGCCCTGAGAAGGGTACGACATCATTTCTTTGGTATTCTTGTCAAAAATGCCCGAGTCCAATTTAGTCATGAGAAAATATCAGATAAATCCAAATTAAAGGATAATCTACAAAGTAACCATGCAAGTGCAAATGTCACAAAGACAAGTGATGACTAGGGAATGACACAGATTGAGGAGATTCATGAGACACAAAAAGTAACACAATGTTGTACCTTGGATTGGATGCTGGAACAGAAATATGACATTAGTGGAAAACTGATGAAATTTGAATTAGGTCTGTTATTTAATTAAAAGTACTATAAATAGTATTATCTTCCTGATTTTAATGATTATACACTGAACATGAGAATGCTAACAATGGGTGAAGTTGGGAATTTGGTATATAAAAATGCTTTTTTTAAAATGAAACTTTATGTAAATCTATTTTTTAAAAAATAAGAGTTGAAAAAACATAACAATGAAGTGGCCTGAGTTGAAAGTGCACTCAGAAACTGGGCTGAAGTTGTGAAATCTCTCTATTAAAACTGTGCCTTAAGCAAAAATCTCAAGAATTTCCATAGATAAAATTTTAATAATTATGAGTTTATAATTTTAAAAATGACAGACCATGTGAGAAAACAAAGTACTGTTATCCTGACTCAGCAGAAAAGTGAAGCAAGCAACACAAGATTCACAAGGCCCCATAATTAAACCACCAGAGAAAGTATTTATTTAATATTTAGCATTCTACTAAATATGTTTGCGAATATAATGTTGTAAGTATGACAAAACAACATAAGACTGCTAAAATAACTAGGCAAACTTGTGAAAACAAGCATATACAATATTTAGAAATGAAAAATGAGGTAATTAAACTGAGAAAACTGGTGGAAATCTAATTATTAGATATTTGATAAATGTTATATACAGCTGGAAAGAGAAGTGAACTAGAATATATAGCTCAAGAAAGTACCCAGAATTTATCAGAGACAATAAAAAAATTAGACACATGGAAAATAGATGAAAAAGACCTAATATATATGTACATGGATACCAGAAGAATAAAATAACAGACAATGAGAAAGAAGAGATATTTAAAGAGACAATGACTGATAAATTTCCAGAGAAGGCAAAACCCCAAACTTTTATATTTAGGAATCCAAATAAATTCCATGCAGTATAAACAAAAATAAATGTATGCTTAGATACGTGATTGTGGCCTTGTAGAACACCAAAGACAAAAAGAAGTGTTTTGATGCAGCCAGAAAGAAAAAGTAACTGTCAACCTGGAATCAGATGCCCAAAAGTACTCTTCAAGAGTGAGGGCAAGTAAAAACATTTTCCTATAATCAGAAACTGAAAGTTTACTACCTCTCAGCAGAACCAAGTAAGTACAAAAGATAGATGTCTATGAAGGAAAATCATTTAGATGGAAAACATATATCTCAAAAATAAGGGTAGAACTAGGAGATAATGGAATGTGTTCACAGGTTTTTTGTTTGTTTGTTTTTTGTTTTTTGAGTTGGAGTCTCACTCTGTTGCCCAGACTGGAGTGCAGTGGCCGCTCCAAGCCACCGCAGCCTCGACCTGCTGGACTCCGGCAATCCTTCAGCCTCAACCTTCCAAGTAGCTGGAACTACAGGCGTGCGCTACCACGCCCGGCTAATTATTTATTTTATTATTATTTATTGTAGAGATGAGGTCTCACCAAGTTGCCCGGCAGGTCTCAAACCCGCGGGCTCAGGCAATCCACTCACCTCAGCCTCCCAAAGCACGGGATTACAGGCTGAGCCACCGAGCCTGTCTCGTCTTCACAAGTTTAAGGAAGTTTCTGTCACTTGGAGTCAAATACCCAGAGTCCTAAGGGATGAGGAAAATGAGAAGATATTTTTCTGACAAACAAAAGTTGAAGGAGTTAAGTACAGTCTGAAAGAAAGCAACCCCTAAGGAAGATACAGAATGAAAGAGAAATGGGGCAGAAAAGAAATGTAAGCATGATGGTAATTAGGATGGTCTTTAGGAAGCAATGATAAGAACAAATTTGGCATGTTCAGAAACAAAATATAGACATAAAATATTAGAAAACACTGGATAAGATGCAATTCAAGAATCATGTGATTAAACCCAAGGAAATCTAAATCTTTCACATTTTTTTAGAAAGAAGTAAAGATAAGTTTAATTTGGAGTTAATCAAGTTAAAAAAAAGTCTTGTTACAATTCTATGATAACCAGCAAAAGAAGTCTTAAAATGTGTGTATCTTTCAAACAAGTCAAGGGCAAAAATGAATTGAGGAGAAAAAAGTTCATGAACCAAACAAAAAGAAAAAATATATAGGATAAAACAAATAGTACAAATAAATCCAAATGCATCAGAAATTACACAAAATATAAACCTGTAGCTGAATGATAAATGATCAGAATATTTATCATCAAATTCATCAAGCATGGCGATTCCTAAAAGAACTAAGAATTGACCTTCCATATGATCCAGCAATCCCTTTTCTGGGAATATACCTGGAGGAACATAAATGGCCACACTATTCACAATAGCAAAAACTATGGAACCAACTCTACTGCCCATCAAAATTGGATTGGATAAAGAAAATGTGACACATATACATCATGGAGTATTACACAACCAGAAAGAAAGACAAAAATCATGGACTTTGCAGCAAATTGGATGGAGTTGGAGACCATCATACTTAGTGCTCTATCACATGAAAAAAGAACTGAACACCCCATGTTCTCACTCATAAGTGGGACCTGAACATGAATCACAAGAGCACGAGGAAAGGATCAGCATTTGCTGGGCACTGTTGGGAGAGGGAGGGAGGGAGGTAGAGCATTTCACAATACAAAGGGCCCTAGTCCCAAACCAGGGAAAGTGAGGCACAGTTGGAGGCCCAAACTTTCCCTGCATGCAGCCTACCTGTGCAGTTAATTCTTACTTGTACTTAACATCTTTAAAGTAGAATAAAATAAACAAATCAAGCCTCAAAATTGTAATAATATTCACATATATATGTAGATGTATATTTCCTGTTTACAACCCATGATATAATCAAAGAGTTATGTCAGCTATTACATTCATATTGTTGATTTAAATGTCTTGCTTGCTTTAAAAAAATAGACTTCTTATTTATTTATTTATTTTTGACTTGGAGTCTTACTCTGTCACCCAGGCTGGAGTGTAGTAGCACACTCACAGCCACCCCAGCATCGACATGCTGGACTCTGGCAATCCTTCCGTCTCAGCCTTCCAAGTAGCCAGAACTACAGGTGCACACTACCATGCCCAGCTAATTTTTTATTTATTGTAGAGACAAGGTCTCGCCAAGTTGCCCAGGCTGGTCTTGAATTCACGGGCTCAGGCAATCTATTCACCTCAGTCTCCTGAAGTGCTAGGATCACAGGCTGAGCCTCAAAGCCCAGTCAAAAAAACAGATGTCTTAAAGATACAGAAAGTTTGGAATCAAACTATTGGAAAGAAGTAACAGACCAACTATTAATTCAACTAAAGCTAGTGTGATTATATTAACATCATACAAAATAGATATTAAAGTGATAATCAGATAATCAGTACTACTGCATAATTTATCCATAAAAATGAAAACATATAACTCACGTGAATGCTGATCTTGTAAAAACTTAGTAGAGCTCCAAAATAAACACAGCACAACTTTTTCAATAAAGTAAATAAAATATCCACCACCATTGTGAGAGATTATATCTCTTCTGAAAATTGATAGATTAAACTGAAACTGACTAAAAATAATGAATATTGACACAAAATGTCTAGAGAGGACATGTCTGTTGAAAATCATGGTGTTGAGATTTGTTTCTTTCTGATGTAAGGATTAAGCCATAGTAACAAAGACAGTACAATCATTTGATATTGACTTCTAGGACTTTGGTATGGAACAGAATCCAGAAAAAGTGTTACACATATAAGAAAACGAATACGACAGAAGTACCTCCAATCATCAGTAGACCTTACCAAAACAGTTATCTATATGTGATAACCAATCACTTAAAAAATCAGTTACTAGTAAAACCTTAATTGTTTTAGAACAGAATGTACTTATGACCTTGGTACAGGAAAAGGTTCATTAATAAAAGCTTTTAATAATCTGTCTTTTTAGAAGCAAGCATGAATAAATTAAGATACATTAAAATTAACAATTTCAACAAAGCTTTATGAAGAAATTGGGGGAAAGATGCCCCCAAACTGATAGGAGATATTTGCATTACTTACAATAACAAAAATTCAGTACTTGAATTTTATACTGTGTGTATAAAACTTCTTAATGTAAACAAGAAAATTATGACCTAAAAAAAGAGCAAAAAAATGTGAATAGAAAATTAATAAAAGAAATTACCCTAAAAATGAACTTATGAAAAATATTCATCATTAGAGAAATGCAAATTAAACCTTCAAAGAGAACAATTTATAATCATCAGACTTGGACAACTAATATACCGAGCACCATCTTGTGTTGACCAAAATATTGGAGTAATAGAAACACTCATTCACTGCAGATCTGGATGCTACGTCTTCCGTAAAACTGAAGATGTGCATATCCAGTAAGCCAGCATGGTCACTCCTACAAATGTATACCATAGAGATCCTCTCACTTCTAGTTCAGGGACACACATAAGAAGGTTTCTAGAAGAATATTAGTTGTAACAGATATTTGAACAAGTTGAATGTCAGTTGACAAGAGAATGGATAAGTTGCAGCATTTTCATTTGAAGAAACAGCATACATGGGTTAGCATTTAAAATATAATTTTTCCTGGGCACAGTGGCTCACATCTGTAATCCCAGCACTTTGGGTGGTTGAGACAGGAGGACTGCTTAAGATCAAGAATTCAAGACCAGTCTGGATAACATAGAGGGACTCTTTCCCTACAAAAATTTTTAAAAGTATCTGGGTGCAGTGGTGTGCACCTATACGCCTAGCTACTCAGGAGGCTGAAATAAGAGGATCGCTTGAGCCCAGGAGTTGGAGGCTACAGTGAGCTATGATCACACCACAGTACTCCAGACTGGGCAATGGAGCAAGACATCATTTCAAACAATAATCATCATCATAATCATAACTATTTGACTGGCATAGTGGCTCATGCCTATAATCCCAGAACTTTGGGAGGCCAAGGTAAGAGGATCACTTAAACCCGAGAGTTTGAAGCCAGACTAGGCAATGTAGCGAGACTTTGTCTCTCAAAAATAATTTAAAAATTAGCAGGCTATGGTGGTGTGCACCTATAGTCTAAGCTGCTTGGGAGGCTGAGGTGGAAGGATTGTTTGAACCCAGTAGCCTGAGACTTTGGTAAGCCATGATCGTGCCATTGCACTCCAGTCTGGGCACAAAGTGAGACCCTAACTCAAAACAAACACATAAATATATAAATAATTGTTAAGTAAAAAAGTAAGCCCCAAAAGTTAAAATAAAATGAAATTTTATTTACAGAGAGCTAGGATGTACAAGAAAAGCAATGTGTGATTTCGCTTACCACCATGTGTAATAGCACTGTATGGAGTTGCAATGGGATTATGAACAAGAAATTCAAGACAGAGTCAGGATTCAATGTCTTGAAGATAGCAGGGTTTAAAGGTGTTTGTGTTACTGCAAACACCTTAATGTAAACAAAATGACAACCTAAAACAAAATGAGTGAAAAATGTGAATAGGAAATTAATAAAAGAAAACCAAAAAATGAACATATGAAAAATATTCAACATTAGGGAAAAGCAAATTCATCTGTACTAGATTTACTTGTTTGATGACATATTATACTTCATAACTAAGCCAGTAAAAAAGGTGTCACCTGTTATGGGCATGGTGCTCAATGCTGTGAGAGAAACAGGCAAAAAGAAGTAAAATAACTAATCATAGCAATTTCTCTTCTTAAGGTGTTTGCAATCAAGTCAGAAAAGCAAAATAACTTCAGTTGAAATAATTTGATGATGAAGGTTCCAGAAGTAATTTGGGTTAGGCAAAAGTCCCAGAGGCTGGAGAAAGTGAGAGGTGGCACAAAGGGCCCAGGTCTCGTTCAGCTGGAAGTTTGAGGCTGTGGCTGAGCACCACCCCTGGCCCAGGTCTCTAGTGAATGAAAGTGGCTCCCAGGCTCCCATGACCCTAGATCCAGGGATGACAAGGAGGGGGCTTTCTCTCCAGGACAGGCCCTTGGGGGCTGCTGGGGCCGGCCCTGCTTTCCAGATGCTGTGCTCCCATCACAGACACGCCGACAGCACTGGGGTCATTGCCGGCCACAGGGAAGGAGGACAAGGCACTTGGTGGGAGGGAACTAGACTTACACAGAGAAGGTGATATTATTCCAGGACAGCTTTAGGCTTGAAAGACTCATGGCATTTTGTTAGCAAAGATTCCCCAGAGTGCCCTGGCTGCAGGTTGTAGTCAGGTTTTCAGAAGTGTCAAGGTTGTGCAGGGGCAACTATTTATAGGGTGGAATTAACCAGCTTCAGCTGAGCCACATGAGAGTTAGGTCTAATCTTTTCTGTCCTGTATTTCTTTCTGTGACCTAAGGTCTAATGGTGAAAATCTACTAAAAGACTTCCTGATAGTAAAAAAAAGAAAGAAAAGTTGACATTTCACTTGGTCAAAATTGAAACTCAGCAGGGATAGTCTCAGTTTCTGATTAGCTGGGGTTGACACATAGCACCTTTGCCACCAAGTTGGTAAGATGTCAGCCTCGGGCAGCATGCTGGTCAGCAGGTCAGGCACCTCTGGGCAGCCTGGGAGTGGCAGGCAGTGCCCACACAGACATGCGTTACAGGTGTGGGATTAGCCACAGGGGATGCCCTGATGAGCATGTTCCTGGAAACTGGACACCAGCTTTTCCTGTTCGTTGTATGTCCATGTCAGAAGTCGACCTCACACGTGGGTGGGACAGAGGGATGGGGACCCAGTGGTCTCCCGGCCTCCTCAAGCTGAAGTTTGCTTTTGTTCAGGGGAATTTGTGTTGTGTGAACCTCCCTGGGCACTTGATTATGTACTGAGTCTCCCGAAAAGCTCCAAGCTCTGCGCACAGGACGCAGGAAAGGTGACTCTCAAGAGCAGCACATCTTGGAAAGAGCAATGACTGGACTGTGGCTGCGATGTCTGCATTTGAAACTGTCCTCACACTTAGTTGCAAATGCCATCTGTGTGAAACGCAGGCTCCTCTCTACAGGTTGGGAGGGTGACCAGAGCGAGAGGCTCAATCTCGTCTGGCAGTGAGAGGTGTGCGTGTGAAGACAGAGGGAGATAAGAGAATTCATGTTGGATCAAGAAGGTGATCAACTGGAAAGTGCAATCATAAGTATTTTAAATACTTAATTTTTAATTTTTATTTTAGTGGCTTTAGGGAGCACACATAGTCCCTGACTGCATGGATGCATTGCATAGTGGCTAAGAAGTCTGAGTTTTAAGTGCACCCTGCACCCCACCTGGGCGCATTGCACCCGACAGGTGATTTTTCGCCCCTTTCCTTCTGAGTCTCCAATGTCCATTATGCCATTCTCTGTGGCTTTGCAGATTCCTAGTTTAGCTCTCACTCACAAATGAGAACTTGGGGCATTAGGTTTTCTGTCCTGGCTTTAGTACTCTTAGGATGATGTTCTCCAATTCCATCCAAGTTGTGACAAAAGACATTATTTCATTCCTTTCATGGCTGAACGGTATTCCATGATGTGTGTGTATGCATGCACGTGCATGTGTGATATAGTTGATTCCACATTTTTGCGACTGTGAATTGTGCTATGATAAACAAATGTCCAGGCGTCTTTTTTTGTACTATCACACATCTTTTTATAAGTGTCCCCTGAATGAACAAATGAGCAATCCTCTAACTTCAGTCTTCTGAGACCCGGCTTCTGGCTTCAAGGTTTTAATGAAGTCAGCCCCCATGCTAGCACCACCATGATACTCCACAGTTTATGCTCTTCGTTCTTGCTCTGTAGACCCCACCAGCCTCCCACCTCCCAAGGGAGCCAGCACAGTTTGCGAGAAAGAGTGTGAGAGAGAGAGGGAAAGTGAAGCATGAGAAGGAAAGCCTCCCTGCCCCTAGATTCTCAGAGCTGGCCAGCATTCATTGACAGGCCCTGTGGACCAGGCTTTAGCACCCAGGTGAGCACTTTACACACGGCATCTCACTGTTCCGCACAGGGGTCTAAAGAAGGTACCATGAACCCATTTTGCAAATGAGATGACTGATATCCAGAAAGTTGAGGCTATGTAGCACACATCACCCAGCTAGTCAGCAGTAAATTGTGATTGAAACCCTGACTGTAGGACCCCAGAACCACTCATGCTAGAATCCACAGTTGTGTATACAGTCGGCCTTCTGTATCCATTGGAGTGGATAGATAGAATGCAGATAGGAAATATCTAAAACATAGTGGTATTTTTAGTAAACATGAACAGACATTTCTGTTATTATTCCCAAAACATTATATATGTATACACACACACACACACACACACACACACACACACACACACACACATATAAAACAACTACTTACATAGTTTTTACATTGCACTAGTTATTATAAATAATCTAGAGGTGATATAAAGTACACAGGGAACATGTGTAGATTACATGCAAATCCTACACCATTTTATAATAGGGACTTGAGATCCGTGGATTTTGGAATGCTAGGGGGTCCTGGAACCAATATCCCCAAGGGTACAGAGGGACAACTGTATTTTAAATAAAATACAGACTTTATTTCTTAAAAATTGTGTGTCTATTCTTCCATGTTTAAACTTCAGTCACCTTCAAAGTTGTCTCCATTTGATGCAACACACCCATCAGGACCCTTTTCCTACTGTTCAAAACAGTTTTTGAACTCATTGATTTTGGTGCCTTTTAGTGCTTCTGCCACTTTTTGTTTCACCTCTTCCACAATGGCAGAACATTTCCCTTTGAGAACTTTTTGCATCTGGGAAAAAAAAAAAGTCACCCAGGGAGAAACTGGGTAATTTGGGAGAGTATGGTGTGGGGGTCATGCCGTGTTTGGTCAAAAACTGGTGAACACTCAGCGTCATGTGGGCAAGTCCACTTGTAAATCACCCATCATGAAATGGGGAAATGGCTCAAAAGAATTTTTTTTTAAAAAGAAGTTAATTGAAGCTGAATGCAGCTTCTCACAATGCTAGCTGGTACACTGATGGCAATCGGTTCCTAGAATATTTACCCATCGGGGCAAACCTGTACTACAAGGGGCCTGCCCTCCGAAAGATAATTTTGGTTTTGTGAGGATCCCCCCCCCCCCAGTATCTACCCAATAGAAAAAAACTAAATTACAAGGTCTCACTATCTCACACATAGAATTCATTGTGAGGTAAAATGAGAATCATATTTGGCATCTTTGTTCCAAACACTACAAGTCAACTTGAGTCAGTTCCCCATGACACAAAATTAAAATGTGTCATTTATAAACCAAAGTGAGACTAAAAAAACTCTCATTCTGCCAAAATTAACTTGGAAAAAAATCACTGTTATAAAGATCCTAAGACATTTCTAAACTTCTTGAGGTTGCCCAAACAGGAAAGGAAAATAAAATTAAGAAGAAAAACTAACACAAGTGCCCTGGAAGCATTAAAATGCAAAACGATTCTCCATCCTCCACCCCCTCCAAGTTGAATGGCTGTGGACTCTCTCTATGTCAACAGACTGGCGTCCAATTAAAAAGCCATCAGCCAACCACCCACGATGCAGCCAGACTCTCTTGCGGGACCCTCCACCAGCCTTGGCCAGGAGAGAACCGGGGGCTTGGGGACAAAGAGACAGCAAGAGAGGGAGAGAGTCTGGCTGCTCAAAACAGCCCCTCAACATGGGATTGACTGACTTCATCCATGACCACGGATGGGGTGGGCGGCTCACAGCTCAGTCCAGAGGTGGAGAGTGGCCTCTTCCTATCCTCAGGCAGAAATGGGGCAAAATCAGTCTCTGCAGAGAAGGGAGGGGTTCAGGGTTCACTTGAGGGCAACTTTCAGTCAGGTGCTACAGACCTGGGCTTCCAGGAATGCTCCCTTCACAGAGACCCTCACGGCATTGAAGCCTCAGCAAACTGTGGATGAAACTGCTTTGCTCACCCAGACATGCTTGAACATCGTCTGTACCTTAAAACTGCAAAAGAGATTTCCCAAACACTTATTCTGAGCCAGGCAATGTATTAAAACTCCTTGTACATGTCCTTAGGAAGCCTCAGGACACCTAAAGCGTGTGCTCTGATTCACCGTCCCATATTGCAGATGAGAAAACTGAGGCCTGGGAGGGTCCGGTGACTTTCCCCACTGACAGAGTGGGAGGATGGAATATTCAGCCAGAGTCCAGGAGCTTCCTCAGCCTGTCTCATTCCCAACGCTGTTCACAAAAGCTGAGCCGTAGCATTTGGTTTAAATATGTTTTTTAAGTTTCCCCCAGATACAAATTGCTTGATTGGCAGATCCCGAAGTCAGCTGGTTCTTATTTTGCGTCTCTGTTCTTGAAGAGGGGCGACTCACAAAGAACCAAAGCAAAGGGGTTGTTCTCATATCTGGAAACACTTGAAAGCACGAGATGTTTTCTATCACTTTTCTTCCCTCTGATGGATTAAGTGATCAGGAGAGAGCACAGCGGCTGCCCTAGACACAGGCCAGGAACTGCTCCCAGGAGAACCCCGTCTGCAAGGCCGGGAGTCGGTTCCCAGTGTCCATCAAAGCCCCACCACCATGTGTCCTCAGATCAATGGGACGGGGACCCATAAATAACATGCACTAGGTCCTCCTGGCGCTGAGGTTCTGAGAAAGTTGTGTCTAGATGTGTCTCCAAGAGACACAAAGGCGAGAGATGTATGACAGCACCACGCTCCTGGCGTCAGATGAGAGCCTTGTCTCTGGATCGATTCACACTCCTCACGCGATAGTCAAGAACCATACTCTGCCCTGGTGGTTATCAGGTTACTCCTAAAATATTGTTTTGCAGAAAGAACAAAATAAAGAACTTCACATTTAAAGCGATCAATTAACTCCTTTCAAAGACACAGGTCTTTGCTCCTGTAATCCGCAGTTTAGAAGCACAGCTTTCATTTGTGTCCTGATAATTTGTAGGTATAGACCACAGAATCAGGAAACAAATTAACTAGCAGGAGGTGACTAGACTGGGGTTAATGGAATAGAAAGCTGTCTGTGAACAGTGTCCATACCCCGAAGAGAACAATAATTTGGTGGATATTTGGAAAATTTGTTCCATTGAAAATATCCACCACATCAGGAAGAATGGTCGTTGTCAGAAGATTATCCTGCTTCCTGGAGCCATTTTTGAGAATGAATCAACCAAGACCTTCAAGACAAAAGGACATTCAAATTGATTGATCAATCAATTCACTTAAAAAGACAAACTGGGGATTAAAGAACGGGAAAATAAAAGGTGTTGGACAAAAGGTGCAAAATTAAGACAGGAGGAATACGTTTTACTGATCTGTTGCCCAGCATGACAGCCTTAGTTAATAATAATATAGTGTAAATTTTGGAAAAGGTAAACGAGTAGATTTTAAGTGTTGTCAACACAAAAAATGACAAATAGGCATGGGATGGATTATTAATTAGCTTGAATTAATCACTAGGTGATAAACATATATTAAGCACCACGTCGTATTCCATAAATATATGCGATTATGTGTGAATTAAAAATTATTTTTAAAAATTAAAAAGGAGACTGTGAGTAGCACAAAAAACAAGGAGAAAAAGGAGGACGGGAAAGAGGGAAGGAGAGGGGAAAGAGAACATGAAGAAACATAACTAGTGAGAGAATCATACATATCAGTCAAGAAAGAATAGTTCAAGAGTGAGCAAGAATTGAATACCTGCGGAGTCTCTTGGCTCGCTTGAGTAATTGCACTTCATAAAAACGTACACGATTATAAACACTCTCACAACCAAAAAGGCTCATACGACAAATTGACTTTGCTCATAAAAGCATTTGTCGGACATAAATCACTATGACAAATGTGTCAAAAGAGGTTTGGTTCTAATATGCTCGACCCTAATTTATTACGAAACAACGCACGAACCTACAGCACAGTGAACTCATCTGTTCATTCAACAAGTATGTAGGGGTGCCCTGCACATGAGAAGCACTAATCCGGCTCTGGGCTCGGGGACAGGATGGCGATGGCAGAGGGTAATGCTTCCGCCTGCATGGAATTTGCATCCCTGAAGTGCAACACTTTAGTCACAAAGCCCGCTCTCTGCAGAGAACTTCATTTTTTACTCTATGCTCTGCCTGCATGAATGCCTTTGTGTGCCTGCTGTGCTTCCTTCTATCCTAGATTCCTGGGCGTGGTGGAGTCCAGGAACCACTCCAGGGAGTGGGAGGCATCCCCGAGGGTCCCACAGTCATGGATTTCAGATCTGGGGCTTCGAGATGTTGTATCCTCCAGATAGTGTCTGACCCCTGAGGAACTTGATAGGCCTGAGTAGACTCCTCACCCGTCATGTCATTCAGTTCCAGAAGTCAGTAGGCAGATGAGGGTGCAGTTCACATGCTGGAATAAGAACCCCCGTTCCTGAAACTATCTGTACCTGTATCCACTCTGTGAACATTGTGTGTAGACATTCCCTGCTTCCCACCTCCTCCCCACAGAGGTAATCTCTACAAAGACAATCCCAGTCAGATTCACTATCTAAGTCTTCCCAAGCCCAGTCTGTCTTGTACATACCAAAGGAAGTATGCTCTCTCTTTCTCTCTCCCTTTCTCTCTCCTTCTCTGTCTTCTTCTCTCTCTCTCTCTCTCTCTCTCCCTCTCTTTCTCTCCCTCTTTCTCTCTCTCTCTCTCTCTTCCTCTTCCTTTCTCTCTCTCTTTTTCTCTTCTTTTTTTCTTTCTCCTTTTCTTTCTCTCTGTGTCAATCTCTTTTTCTCTCTCTCTTTCACTCTGTCTTTCTCCCCACCCCCACTCTGCACTCACCAAGGAAAGACCATGTGAGGACTTAGTGAGAAAACAGTCATCTGCAAGCCAGGAAGAGCAGCCTTCTGAGGAGCCTAATCACCTTGAACCTTGGTCTTGGACTTTACAGCCTCCAGAGCTGTGAGAAAATTAAGTCCTGCTGTTTAGGTCCTCAGTTTGTGGTACTCCGCTGTGACTGCCTGCGTAGATTGACACAGGCCTGTGTGTAGAAGAGCTATGTGGGCCCAAGAATGCAAAGTGGTGAAGACTGTTTCCACATGAGAGTGGCATCCAGAACAGGGAAGTGGGTGGGCCTGTCCCCCTGGATTTTCTGATGACCAGCACTACCAGGAACTCAGAGACAGGCTGATGGGTGAATTAAGGGGGCTGCCACTGACCTGACAGGGGAAACTTCTCTGTAACACATGGGCACTGAGTTGGGAGGAGATGATCCCGGGAGACAAGCCCTCATCAGGATGGGAAGACACGCCATGCATTGCAGAGCTGAGTTGAAATCCCAGGGTGTGTAGGTGGCCTTCAGAGGGCCGGCAGACATGAGACATCTCTTAGCAGCAGATGTCACCCGCATGGGAAAGTGAGGTCACATTTCAGGTGATGCCTTCTCCACCCAGGAACGAAGTATCTGAAGCCCTTCCACCAGACCAGGGGAGCCATCAGAAGAGACCAATCAGAGGCCCTCTCACAAACCCACAGGCAAAGCAGCAGGATCTACAGAAGGAGAAAAGCCTACTCCCACAAGCACCATCTGCCAGGAGTGCCCCACCAAGGCCATGGTCAATGTTGGGGGAAACTTTATTTCCTCTTCGACCTTCCAGCTGGCTGAGGTTCAAACAAAGAGAATCCTGGCTGGGACAAACACTGGAGGCCTTTCTATCAAACACACCCATTACTGATCAGTATGTGTCACCCAGACTGGAAGTCAGATGGGGCAGGCGCACCCCAGGCCCAGCAGGAGGTTCTGTCTTGTGGGTCAGCACACCTGCTTTCCACAGGGAAGTGTGCATTTACTCACTTGCTGTCTTCCGTCTCCCCTTTCAGAAAGCATCCATGCCGCAGCAAGGTGAGCGCTTAATAACCAGGACACTGGTTCTTGGCTGAAGAACGTGGGTGGGAGGAACCGGTGTGTCACATCTGCCACTTCCCCGGGTGTAAATTCTCCCAACAAGGATGCTGAGTAGGGAAGAGATACCCACCGGGTGGAGGGATGCTTCTTAGCCCTGCAGGCCAGCTCCAGCCTGGGGTGGAATGGGGCCAAGGCAAGCCAGATCCCTGGGGCACAGCTTCGAGGGATCTGTCTTCCTGTGCCCATGGCCTGCATGACCTTGAGAGTGTGACACTCTGAATGCTTCTCCCAAGTCCCCACGCAGCATACTGGAGAGCTGACTGCCTGAGATTCAGTGTATTATTGATCAATAGCAACTTGGAGAGGCTGCAAGAATCTCAGGGAAGAGATTCGCCTCTTCACATCTCTGCCTTGATTGTGACACTGCGGCGGCTCAAAAAGTGAAAACAGTCGCTCTGTGAAACCAGAGAGGAGGCACCAGGAAGCGAGTTTCAAAAGGAGACAGGGGCTGCGAGGGGAAGGGAAGAGAGAGGGCAGAATCCAGGCTATGCAGGAACACAGGAGCCATTATGTAGATGGGATCTGGGGGACAAAGAAAGACCAACCAGCTCATTGTCCCCTCTGAGGCCACACCTGGACGATGGAGACATTCCCATGGGGAACGTGTCATCCTCTCTTCTCTTTCTTGAATGTTGTCTGCTCGCTGCCGCCAACCCAAGGAAGTCACACGGAAGCTCAAAGAAACAGGTCCCTGCGTGACTGCTGCCTGCAGAGACAGCCTGACAGTGGTGATCTCTTCCTCACGAAACATAAATATATTCATTTCCTTCTGATCCAGAGGGACGGGAGCAGGGAGTGGTGATGTGGAAGGTCTGCCCATGCGTCCGGTCTCGGGGACAGCTGTGGGCATATGTGTTTTCAGGCCTTGCTGCTGGAGGGCCTGTGAGTGGCTGCCACATAGCTGGCCAGAGCTGGGCTGAGCAGACACGCCCAGGGGGCTATGGCAGACATGCCCAGGGGGCTATGGCATGCTCCACACCGGGAAGGGGAAGGGAGATGCCCCTGCAAGACTCCATGGCTCCCACGGTGAAGCCTCCAATGAAATTGTCACTTCTTGGCAGCCTGAGTGGCTCTGTCATGGGGGGACTCAACATGCAAGGGCAACTTGTTCTGCTCACTTGAAAACCAAAACTAAGGCCAGGCTGGTGGGTCATGCCTATAATCCCAGCATTTTTGAAGGCTGAGGTGGGAGATGCTTTGGGGCCAGGAGTTCAAGACCAGCCTGGGTGATATAGTGAGACTTCATCTCTTAAAAAAAAGTCCCAAATGAAAGCCCAGCTGAGAGAATGCCTATAGCAGAGTTTTGGGACCTGAGTCATGCTAAGGAGGCCGTGTTTCCAAAACTTATTCTTAAATCTCCTCTCCTGTCTTCCAAACACACTTGAGGGTCCTGCATTCGTTCTGCAGGTTAACAGCAAAGACACACCAGTGGCAACCGTTATGTTCAACAGTGACCAGACGTCAGTGATGGGGAAAAAGTCTCAAGGAGGAACTCCAGGGCGTGATGGAAAGCCTAGGCAGCTTTTGGTACAAATCCTGCTGGGCCACTCCTGGGGCTGCCTTGCCAGGAGAATAATCCTTAGGTTCTCTGGGCTTCTGTCTTTTCCTCCAAAAATGGACATCGTAATCAGCCCCTTTGAGTTTGCTCTGAGTCTCAAACAGGTTTACATGTAAAAATTCCTAATACTGTCTAAATGTAAAGATACCTCTCGAAGAGCAGGTGCGTATTTATTTATGTATTTTAGATTCAGGGGTGCAAGTGCATGTCTGTGACATGGGCATGTTGTGTTCTGGGGGGACTGGGGCTTCTGGAGTCCCTGTTCCCCAAATAATGAACGTTGTGCCCAATAGGTAGCTCAGATATTTTTGGTGATTTTTTTTTTAAGTCAGAGTCTTACTCTGTCACCCAGGCTAGAGTGCAGTGGCCCAATCATGGCCAACATGGCCTCAACTGACTGGAATCAGGCAATCCTTCCACTCCAGTCTTCCAAATAGCTGGAACCACAGCTGCACATCACCATGCCCTGCTCATTTTTTTGATTTACTGTAGAGACAAGGTCTTGTCAAATTGCCCAGGCTGGTCTCGAATGAACCCCTGGGCTCAGGCAATCCTCTCGCCTCCGCCTCCTAAAGTACTGGGATGACAAGCATGAGCCATCGCACCCAGCTTCCGATAGGTAGTTTTGAAGCCCTTACCCTCCTCCAAGCCTAATCCCTTTTGAGGTCCCCAGTGTCTGTGATTTCCATCTTTACATCACATGGTATGTGTTTCATAATTAGTCCTGTGCCCCTCACTCCTTTGTCCTTGGCTTCATTGTGGTCAGGAATGAAGCTTCGTTCACCAGACAGCCTGAATGTTAGGTCTTGTCTATTGAGGAGCTGTGAGGCCCTGGACATCCTTGTGCCTTTGTTTCTCCATCTCTAAATTTAATGTAGTGAGATCTAAGTCCCTGAATTGCTATAAGAATTCAGTGAAATTATATATGTAAAAAACTTAGCACAGGATTAGGCTACAGTTAGCACTTAATAAATGCTATCGGTGTTTTTCTTTCCTCAGAGAGAAACTCCGTGAAAGATGAGTATGAAGTAAGTTGCAATTTCTCTATTCAAAACAAACTGAGAATGTGAAATAGATCATTGACCTCTGGCACTGTGATCATCCACGGACAAGACAAAAAATTCTAATTTGAAATGCATTATCTAAGGCCACAGAGACCACACAAACAGCTCCATGAGGGTCCTGGTTAGGCTGGTGAAGGGCGCAATTTCTGTTATTTCGGAGACTATCAAGAATGTTAAGTTCACTTCTTTTTGCCGAAAGTAATAGGTTCA
Source organism: Carlito syrichta (assembly GCF_000164805.1). Classification (NCBI taxonomy): domain Eukaryota; kingdom Metazoa; phylum Chordata; class Mammalia; order Primates; family Tarsiidae; genus Carlito; species Carlito syrichta. The sequence goes on from NW_007247067.1 coordinate 369,051, forward strand.
CAAGACAAGTTCTAAGCTAAGACAAGATAGACGCATGAATGCTTTGCTGAGGTCACTACAACTTACTTCCAATGTTCTAGTGGTTTTTCTAATAATTCTAGCATCCAATTAATTATATAGCCACCAACTTAACAGGAAGCCCATCTCACCTTCAAATTAGCATAAGAAAAATAAGGAAACAGTTGAGGAAGAAGACATACATAAGTCTTGATCGCATTTTGCCAGGGATGTCCTTTCTCGGGGGCCACAGCAAAAGTGTCGCTTGTGCTGTGATCTGGAGTGAGCTGCCCTCAGCAGGGTGAATCTGCATCAGATGATAATTTTTTTCCCATTGAGATGGTGTCTCCTGATGATATCCTGTTATTGAGAATATGTAGCAGCAGACCAAGAGGACCAAGAAAGGCAGACCTGGCTTTAATCCTCTCCTGACTGGCAGCCCCCAAAATCTCTAAATAATTTAACAAAAGGCTAAACTTCTGACAGCATAAAAGCGGCGTGTGCAGAAAGAACCTTCCAGCAGGTGAAGAGGCACTCAGTGATGGGCACCTGGCTCGACCTCCCGCTCCTGCGGCACGCTCTTTCCTTTTCCCTCCCTTGAATCTCTTTCTGCCAGAAAACAACAGTCGTGGCGGCTTTAGGCACCCCCGTCAGTAGTTTGTTTTATAATTTAAAAGATTAAAGTTGAAAGGCACCTTGAGAGAAGGGCAGCCAGCAGTCCCTGTATCTCCCCCAATCTCCCTGGGGACCGGGTCGTCTGTGTGGGCCAGGACACCCCACACACTGTGCCTGGTCAGCGTGGCTGTGTGGGCAGCTGCATGGTGGGTCCACCTAGTGATCATGCCAGCTATGCCCCCTGACATCCACACCTGTGCCATTCCTGGGACAAAGATGTTCACTCCGGGGACTTGAAATCCATCTGAAACAAAAAGGACAGAGATCCCGTTCCCTCCCGTCCTGGGATTTGCATCCTGGAGTTGGGGAGTGGATAAGTCGTACAAAGTCAACTTACAAATAAGTAAATGATCTATATGTCAGTGAAAAAGATATTAAAAAATAAAAACAGAAAGCAGGAGGGGAGGAGGAACAAGCTCAGTGGAAGAAGGGTGGGCAGGGTAGACCCCACGGAGGTGGCATCCCGGCAGAGGGAATAGCAAGCATGAACCCACCAAGGCAGAGCCACCAGGTGTGGTGAAGGAAAAGCAAGGCACAGATGGGGACAGGAGGCCAGCCAGGGAGGACTTTGGATGTTCGAGGGAAGGTAGGCGGGGTCGAGCCCTGAGCAGCCCATAGTGAGAACTTGAGCTTCTTCTATGAGGAAGCAGGGACGTCTGCTGGGTTCGATCCCATGAACAAATCAAATTAAACTTGAGATTAAATTGATGAGACAGAGCCAGTCATGATGACTCATACCTGTAATTCCAGCATTTTGGGAGGCAGAGGTGAGAGGATTGCCTGAGTCTAGGGGTTTGAGACCAGACAAAAAATTACCTGGGCATGGTGGTGTGCACCTGTAGTTCCAGCTGCTTAGAAGACTGAGGTGGAAGGATCACCTGAGTCCAGCAGGTCGTGGCTGTGGTGGCCTTGAGCGTACCACTACACTACAGCCTGGGCGATGGAGTGACACTCCAGCTCAAAAAAAAGAAAAGAAAAGAAAAGAAAAAACAAATGAAAGAAAGAAAGACAGAGAAAGAGGTGAGACAAACAGCGTATTCCATGCAGAAAGGATCAGGCAGGTTAAACCAACTGAGTAGAAATCACAGAGGGGAGAAGTACAGACAACACTTTGTCTCTTCCCACTAAGGAGCTGGTGGGCTGCTTGCTTTTAATTTATTAAAAAAATAAAAATAAAACCTTACCATTGAGAGAGGTTTCCAGAAACTTCTCTGTGTAAGGAGGGGTTCCAGCACATTCGGAGCTTCAAGGAAGATGCCTCTCCGTCTGTAAGTGCAGGCCTGAGAGAGAGAGAGAGACAGACAGAGAGAGAGAGAGAGAGAGAGAGAGAGAGAGAGAGCTCCTCTCTGGGGAGATGTTGAAAGATCCCTGAACTTAAGATGGCTGGAGCAGGAGCCAGTTGTGCACAGGGACCAAGGACTACCTAGAAGAACACGACCCTGAACCTTGCTCCTTGAGGCCAGTGTTACCAAAAGCTTCCTGAGCAATCGAGAAAGTCCTGACTGAGACTCCCTGGATTCATTCTGGGTGCCCAAGGGGCAGGGCCTTCTGGTGGACCCTTGGGGTTGGAATAAGAAAGCACAACTAGGCCGGGCACGGTAGCTTATGCCTGCATTCTCAGCACTTTGGGAGGTTGAGGGGAGGAGATTGCTTGAGCTCAGGAGTTCAAGACCAGCTTGAGCAATACAGTGAGACCTCACCTCAACAAGAAAAAGAAAGAGAAAAAAGAAAAGAAATTAACTGGGTGTGGTGGTGTGTGCTTGTAGTCCCAGTTACTTGGGAGGCTGAGGTGAAAGGATTGCCTGAGCCCAGTTGGCTGGGGTATGGTGAGCTGTGATCCTGCCACTGCTCTCCAGCTTGGATGACAGAGTGAGATCCCAGCTCAGATAGATAGATAGATAGATAATAGATAGGTAGGTAGATAGCTAGATAGATAGATAGATTTTTTTTAAACAAAGCACAACTCACATGGGCTTCAGGCAAGGCTCGATCCTGCATCCCTGAGTGTCCTCAAGACTGTGGCTCAATTTCTCTGGCTCTCTTGGCGCTGCTGCTGCTGCCTGTCAACTTCTGCTCTGGCCACTCTCCCCGTAGTAGCCCGAGACCGCCAGCCACAACCCAGCCAAGGGTCCCCATGCACATCTTGGGAAAGCTTCTTGGAATGCACTCTGCTCAATCCTCAGCCCATCAGCGTGATGACCTGGGTGGGGTCACCTAGTTCAGGCCAGTCAGGGCTCCCTCCTGGAGCTGGGGAAAGACCCAAACCCTCAAGCCTCCTAGAAGCCATGCAGGGGGGCTGGTGACACAGGAGAGGTGGGAGGAAGATGCTCACTGAGAGTCCACCTGTTGGTCAGGCGAACCCAGGGCTCTTCGTACATGTCAGCCCCGCCTACTCGACTCAGTGGAGTGTCTAGCAACACCTCTGGGTACAGGACCTCTCAACTAAATCTATGAGAATATCTGTACTAGTTCTTGTGCTGCAGGCTGGGCAGGGAAAGTGACTTACTGCAGGCCACACAGAAGGAACAGGTGTTTGTTGAGGAGATGCTGGGTCACCTGTCTGGTCCAAGCATCCACGCGAAGTTATGGAAACAGGAAAATGAATGATTCTGCTCATCCGCAAAGATTGTGGTTTCCTGCAAACACCCATGCCTTTCTCTCCCTCTGTAGTGGCCACAAAGTGGTGCCATAGGTAGAAGCTTTTAATTGGCACGAGGACCTTACAAATGGGTGATCTCTAGAACAACAAGGGCGAGGGGACAGAGTGACGTCAGAAAATAAGATGTGGAAAGCCAAAGGTGCAGAACAAGGTACAATCTGTTACCAGCTCTGCAGAAGCATCTGTGCGTGATTTTACATCCAAGCACATTCGATTCACGAAACCTTGCACCGTCGGGTGCTTGTCAGAAGGGCAATGGCATGAGGCCACAGAGGGGGGAGGAAGGTTTTTTTCTACATATCTTTTCACTTTATTTTTTAACTTTTGAATCATGATGTTGTATTTGGTGCTCAAAATTTTAATTTTAATTTCACGTTTTGAAGATAGTACATTTTGGGGTGTGAGATTAGATGCAGTGGTCAGAAATGAGCGTTCTGGCGATTGCTGTGTTCTAACTCTCCTGCTCACCTCATCCACGTGGCTTTCCAGCAACAAAGCCCTCTTCCGTAGGCAACCCAGAAAGTTGATCCATAAGGAAAGTGTCCTGCCACTGATGCCTCCTGATAAGGCCTTTTCTCAAATTACCTTCCCGGGAGTGTAACGAAGCCCTGTCCCTACAAGGAAATCCAAACCAATCCAGGGCTGCATTGACATAACTCAAGAAAAAGTTGGTCTTCAGATACTGTGATCTGAAGGCCCTAGAACAAGTTTTATTTCTTTGTGTTAAGCAATTCCTTTCTACTGGGAAGGGTCTATAGACACTTTCGGAAGCCTAAGTCTTTTCCACAATAAGAGGTCTTGAATTTTTCATTATACTATCCGTGATGTTCATCTGTCTGCTTTGTTCTGCAGATAAATTGGCCTTGAGGGTAACACTGGTAAGAAAAGGGCAGAATAGGACTTAGTTAATGAGTGCTTCTGGAATGGTGGCAGGTTGAGGGGAGGGCTGCTTCCCTACAGCTTGGTGGAGAGGAAAGCTATAGAGTTTGGCCACCACATAACTAACACAGTATGTTCAACCCAAAGGACGTGAGTCCTGGAAGTCAGAGTAATGTTCATATAATGAACAGCAACTTAATTTCAACCAAATAACAACAATACTACTAATTTAAATATCATTGCTAGTAAAGCTATACTCACATCTAGTTTTCAAATTTTGAAGGCTAGTGGGAAGGATTTATATTACAGTAAGTCCTCTATGCATGAATAAGTTCCTTTCTGAGAGCACGTTTGTAAGTCTAATTTACTCGTAAATCCAACAAAGTTAGCCGAGATACCCAACTAACACGGTCACCGCTGCTTTTACACTTGCTCCTGGACCTCCTGGGCTTGAAATAAAGATACTGCACTACTGTAAGATAAAGATACTTTGCTACAGTCAAGTACACAAAAGCACAAGCACTTGTAGAAGACGCACACACATGACAATGGATGCCAGACACATGAACTAACTTATGTACACATCAGCATTTTTGAAAGTTCGCAAATTGAAGGTTTGTGCATTGGAGACTTTCTGTAGTTTCATCTGTGTACATCTTCAAGTAACAGAAATTAAAAGCATTTACTTCAACAGTAGAAATCAGTGAGGAAATGTATCCCCTGCATAGAGAACCTGTGAACTACTCATGTCCAGGAAACCCCCCTGTATGAAGGCCCTATAAACTGAAAAGGCCAGGGTTCTTTTGTGAATTTCTAAGGGCTCCATGAAGCAGAAAGTGAGGTAGACCCATGCTGGTGAAGAACTGATCATGGTTGCACGGGGCTGAAGCCTGGAATTTATGCATTTTCTGGGAAATACAGACACAAGCCTTCCTTTCTTCCCCCACTGACCTGTCCGGGTCCAAAAGTCCACACGGGGCTGTGGAGACAGGAGAATGATTCCACTCATCTGATCAGAAGCACAGTCTGTATTTGTTCTTGCTGCCATATAATAATTCCTGACCATTTTATTCCTTTTCTAACTTGTCCACAAAGAAGAATGATCCCAGAATAGTGTGTTTTGCCTCAGGCAGCAGAAAACCCTACAATGATTGTGGTTTCCTTACAAACACCAAAGTCTTTCTCTACCTAGAAGATAAGGGGAACGGGAGTGGGCTCAGAGGCTTGAGGGTGTCGGGGCTACATCTCTGCATGTCCCTTGGTCACTTCTCCATGGTGGCCACCAGAACTCAGGGCACCAGTCTGTGACACAGGCAGGGAGGAGTCAGCTGATATGGGTTTTCCGGCGAGACTCTGTTTTGATTCCATTTTGTTTCCAAGAAAGGGAGTCGTCCCCAACAGAGCTTCTCCCTAAACTCTAAGCAAAAACTGACATCATGCCCCAGGCAAGTCGAGTCCTATCTTAAGGGGAAAGAGGTTTCCAGGATTCAGGACACTGGCCCTCCGGGGCCTGCCTCCTCTCTGGGGTTGTAGGAGTTGTGCTCACCCACTCTGAGCTGCTGGTACCATACCAGGAAGGACGGGAGAAGGTGACTGTCCTGCCACAAGTAAGCCTTTCATTCTTATTTTTAAAAATGCTTTCGTGTTGGCTGATAACTCCAAGAAACCTCAGAATTATAGGGAAGTCCAACTTTTATGAAAACAAACTAGAGGTTTATAAAAATGTACTCAGAATATCAGCCTGTTATATGTAATAACAAAAATACTCGTTGGGTAGATCCAATATTGTTTGGACAAGATTCAATTCTATTTTTAGGAGATTCCAATTTCCTTTCCCATAAACTCTATGAAATACAGTATGTGGCATATTTATAGTGACCCTTTTGAAGAGTGTTACACTCTGGACCCTTTAATAAGTCTAAATGAGGTGGTCTCCCCCTCACCTCACCAAGCAAATAAATAGATGGCTCTGACGGTCAGGGAATTAGGCACTGTGTCCCTTCCCTACCCATGTTTCACAGCCTCGAGGCTTCCAGCTCCTGTAGCAAAGGTTCTCTGAAGATGGTTCTAGGCAATAAAGACAATATTTAGGGCCATCTGTTGATTCCATTCAATTTATTTCATTGACAAGACTTGTAAATAAGAAAACGCCATTTGCAAAAGCAATCATGAAATTTACTATGCAAACGATAAGCCGTGGCCCCCTCTGCCCCTGTTTCTGTCTAGTGTACCTGCAGGGCCTCCTCACATCAGGATAATTTTCCAGCACTTTGCATTTTCAAAGCACTCTGTGAAATTAACCCATTTATTCTCTGAGAACCAAGGGAGCAGGATTAGCGATGAAGAGAAGCCTTCTGGTGGGGGCCTTTCCGCGCCGGAAGAGAGTGGCCCTGGCCTCGCCCTGTTTGCAGAGGAGTATGGTGACACCCCTGTACTCCTCAAGTGCCCTCGTCTCACAGGAAGCAGCCCCTAGGGAGGATGTGTCCCACACCCTCTCCAAGGAGATGCAGCATGGAGGCCTCTCAGGGCTGGAGAAAACAGCATCCCCAAGGTCTCCCAAAGCCCCGCCCCCAGGAGCTTCCCTTCAAAGCTTGGAACCCAAATGGATGACAGCATGGTAGCTAGAGAGCCCCCCCCACCAGGCCACCAGAGAGTCCCCCAGAACACCAAGAGGGCTTAATGAGATGCCAGTTGGTTTCTTAAATCAGGGGTCCCCAACCCCCTGGGCTGCAGACCAGTACCAGACCACAGCCTGTTAGGAATCGGGCCACACAGCAGGAGGTGAGCGGCAAGTGAGTGGACTCTGCCTCCTGTCAGATCAAGGGTGGCATTAGATTCTCACAGGAGAGTGAGCCCTATTTTGAACTGTGCATGCAAGGGATCTAAGTTGCCCACTGCTTATGAGATTTAATGCCCAGTAATAAATACCACCCCCTCCACCGATCCCCGAGTCTGTGGAAAAATTGTCTTCCAAGAAACCAGTACCTGATGTCAAAAAGGTTGGAGACTATTGTCCTAAATGTGCTCCCCCCCACCATGTAGAGAGTCACACAAGTGACATCTCTTGCATTGGTATAAGTCTATCCCAACGGCCCTGACATCCATCAGCACGAGTTGGGAATCCTTTATTTAAAATTATTTCCAGGGACTGAAAATGTGACATATATCATGGGAGATGACAATGTGTTTTACCAAATATGCGAAAGATCAGGGCCGAGGCGTTTGGAGCAACGGAAGCATCTTGAGAGGTGCCCGTCCATGCCACAGGGTGCTGCTCAGCATGGAAAGGAACGAACTATGAATGCAGACAGTTTGGATCAAGTTCAAGGGGTTGGTGTTGGGTGAAAAACGCCCGTCACGAAAGGCAGAGTACTGAGTGATGCCATTAGTAGAACATCCTCTAAGTGGCAAAATCCTAGTAAGAGAGAAGGGATTCGTGGTTTCCAGGGATTACGGTGGGCTGGGGCAGGAGGGAAGGGGATGCGGCCATGAAGGGGTGTGGTCCAGAGGTCTGGTGGTGGTGGAATGTTCTGTATATTAACTGTGGTGGAGCTACACGGGCGATACAGTTGGCTAGTGCTGAATGTAAATGCGAAATGTGGAAACATGAGTGAGATTGTTGGGTTATGGCCATGTCACCATCAGGCTGTGATGCTGTACTATGGTTTTGTGAGATGCCATCTTCGAGGGAAGCTATACACTCAGGCTCTCTGCATTATTTCATGCAATTGCATGTCAGTCTGCAATTATCTCAAAACAGAGTAAAAGGCTGAATGGAAAATAAAAGTGTGCAGTCTCTCAAGACTTTGCTTGCCCATCGGGCAACATGAATTCCATCCTGTGAATGTGCGTCCTCGTCTGCCATGCTGCTGCCTCCTGCCTCTTGCTCAGAGCAGGGTCTGTGGTCCACACCATGAATCCAGGTCTCCGAGGTCTGCAGAAGGCAACCAGGGCCAGGCTGGGCAAGCACTTCCTCATCCATTTTTGACAAGTGTTGTAGCTGCTTTATGGTTGTTCTTTGGCCAAATCTGCCTCTACTCTTCTGAAAAAAAATGTTTAGTCGCTTCCATGTCACTATCCATGTCACTATCAGCTTTTTTCTAGATCTCAGTAGGGAAAGATGATTCCTCCATTCAACAATTTCCAAGAGCACCAAGACAACCCAAACAGGGAACTAGGCAGAGCCCTCCAGATAAGCCTGTGGACAACCCTAAGAGTTGCTCTTAACATAGCAGCAAGAAATATCCTGGAATATGTGAGTGAACCAGGCCACTGCTCTGAGTCAACCCCAGTGAGTCCCATCATTTCTTCCTAAAAGCCCAAATCATGACCATGACCCCCACAGCCCGCCTCGGCTGCCCTCTTCTCTGATCTCCCAATGCCCTGCAGGTGATTCAACAGTCCCAGCCACAGTGATACCCTTGTCCTTCCCTGGACAGTCCAGTCACTTTGAACCCAGGACTTTGGCACATGCTTCTGTCTGGAAACCGTGTCCCCTCGTTGCCTGAATGCTGGGACAGATGCAGGTTTTGACCAAATCCAACCTTGGCTGAGTTAGAAGCACATCCAGGAATGAGGGTTGAAGAGGGAGAGGAGGATGTTCAAGGAGAGAAAACAACATTTCCAGTTGAAAAGTAACGCACAAGAAAATGTTTATTTAGAATGAGCCCATAAGACAAATCATAGTTTTTTAAAGATGGACGAAGATCACATATATCACAAAACCCAAAATGATCCCACACTTTATTAGTCTACTGCCAGACACACTTCTATAACACTGCCTCCACAATTTTATTGCTTCTCCTTATGACAGTGATTTACTAATACCATTTTTCCACAGAGAGAACAGATCGATGATATAGCATGGCTGATGGAAATATGATTTTTGCCTTTGATGTTTGGAATGCAAAACCGTGCACCTTCCCACGCACATGTCCTCGCTTGTGTATTCATGCAACAAGTCTGTGCTCTGCAGATGAATACATCCTGACCAATTCTGTGTTGGCCTCTTTCCATTAGACAGAGAAAAGGGGGAGGGAGAGGGAGAGAGAGAAAGAGAGGGGGAAAGAAAGAGAGAGAGGGAGGGGGGAGAGAAAGCAGCGGGAGAGAGAGAGAGGGAGAGGGGTAAGAGGGAGAGACAGAGTGTCCCAACTCAACCTTAGCCAGGTCCTCAAACTGTCCACAGCAAGGGCAGATTCAGAATGGAAACAGTCCTATAGCCATGTGCAGTGGCTCATGCCTGCTATCCCAACACTTCGGGAGGCTGAGATGGAAGGATCCCCTGATCCCGGGAATTCGAGATCAGAGTGGAAACAGTCCTGACTTTGGGGGAATCATACTGTCTTGTGACCCCATCAGTAGAATCCCCAGAAATGGCCCATATAGGTAGGTGGGACTGAGGCTGAGGCTCTGTGAGCTCCAGGAAACTCCCCTTTGCCTACAGGGCTCTCCCTGACACAGACCAGACTCTCACCTACACACCCCAGGCGTGTCCTCCCTCAGTTCCTTCCCATACCCACCTTCCCCACTGCCTTTTCTCCACAGCCCCTGAACGTGCTCTCTGTTTCACGTGTATGTAGTGGTCATTGGCTTCCCACCACCGGCATAAGAGATGCTCCTTCCATTCGGTTCCTGGCGGGAGCGCTGGACGTGGAAGAGCCCTGACACATAGAAGAACTCAGGAAATATTTGCTTCCTGCATATAAACTTTTCTCACTTGTCTTTATGCATACAAAAGCTGAAAATTAGATGCAAACATAGAGTACCCCTCAAGGATGAATGCCTAAGAGCTTCATGATCCCAATCATTTATCCTTGGCAACTAATGCAGGCCCCATGATACTAACATGGTGTCCAGGAAGCTGCTCAGCACAGGGGCGTCACTTGCTGTGTGCCTTTCACCCATGGGCACCTGCATTTAGAGTGGCCAAGGACTTGACAGAACCAGGACCTGGGAGACCAGAGGGGTAGGGCTGGAAAAGGCCCCAAGGAGGAATTCCTTCTGGAGAGGGGGACTCAGTGGTTCCCAGGAGCTTTAGAGTCCATGAACAAGAGGGCACAGGAGGTCAGCATCCTCCTTCCCCTCAGGTCAGCCTGGTTCACAGGAATAACCACCACTGTGCACAGGGCCCTGTGTCTCCCCTGCAGCTGGTATACAACCAGTTGGCCCTAAAGGAAACTGAGGAATCAAATCACTTGCCCAGCAGGAAGCAAAGCTGAGGTGCCGCCTGGTGGGATGCCCGGACCCACAGCTCTCGGGATGTGACAGGTCACTCATAGCATACACTAGGCCATTAGAACTACATTGTTACTGCTGGATTCAGTAGACCTCATTCCCAGCAAACCCACCAACCTCGGCACAACCTGGCGGAAATGCCAGGCCCTTGTGGCTGAAGTTGGCATAAGTCACATCCTCTGTCCCCATAGTAAAAATGCAAAGTCTCTGAGAAGTCTTGCAGAAAAGTATAACCCAGTGTTTCTCACGCATGCAGTATTTCCTGGGTGCTCAGGTATTATAAAAAAATCTGAAGTTAGGGTGAGTCTAGGCAGCGCTGCTGGCATTAAACACCCGAGTGTCAGATGCATTCCAGAAAAACACTGTGATTAAATTAGTGGTGCCTCTGATAGTTGTCAGCACCTGGGAATCAAGGAGATGATGTCTTTAACTCTCCACTGTTCCACCATGTTCTCCTCTAAACATTCAACATCGAGTTTGGGAAAAGCAGTTCTTTGTGGAAAATGCAGCTGATCTGTCACATCAGGATTCTGTCGACCAGACAGGACAAATCCAGAGAAAGAGTGTCCACTGGGGAAATTGGCTGGGAGCCCCAGTGGCCCTTCTCCACAAAAGGGCATCTCCCTAAGACTTGCTGGCTGTGCCCCAAAGAACCAGGAGTCTTTTCTAGTCTGCCGTCCATTCCATGCCCCAGTCCTGTCTTCTGCCTCGGAGCTTCAGGTCTCCCCTGGGTACCACCTTGTTCATGAAGATGCGCCCATGGTGCCAGAGGTTGACCTGGTCTTTGGAGTTCACTGTGGCTCAGTGTAGGGACTGATGGAGCCCTACCTGTGGTCCAGGACAGAAGTCCTAGCTCAACACAGCTTCCCTTCAGCTCCATGGTCCAAACCAGGCTGAGGTCAAACTCTTCCAAGATTTGCCCCAAGTCTACCAAGGCCAATTTGGGCTAAGTCGGTATGTCCTCACTGGACCTGTCACACTGTGATCCTTCCTGGTCCACTGGGAAGCTTAAGGGGCTTTTGCTTCCTCAGGATGCCAGGATCAAATAAGGGTGACTCACAGCTACCAGAGTCAGATCCTAAGAGAAGCCAGGCTTCTGAGATTCCAAGAAGCACAGGGGGCACCGGTCTCCTGCTAAGGTTGAGGGGAAGATGCTGATTCATTCGTACCAAAAAGACTCTTCCCACTGCACAGGACTTCATAAATGCACAGAATGGTCCACCTTGGGTCCAGGGGCCTTTAACACCCCTGGGAGGGGCACACTGGCCAATAAAAATGCAAATGACAACCACACAGTGGAAGGTCTTGGGCTAGATTCTAAATTGCTTCCACCCTCAGATTTTACTTCTGAATTTATTTCACCTGCTGAAATCTGCTTAGATGAGCAACAAAAACAAAGTGTCCACATTGTCAGATCATAAAACCGCAATGCCAATGTCTTCGTGTGTTTCAAAAGCAGAATTATTTTTGGACTTCATTTTTTTTGTCTTAATAGAGAATGTTTTCTCCAAATTTTTAATTCTGAGAAAAAACAAACCTATGAGAAAATTGCAAAAGAATATATATATATATCACTTCTCTCTCTCTCTCTCTCTCTCTCTCTCTCTCTCTCACACACACACACACACACACACACACACACACACTTTTTTTCAGAACCACTTAGAAGTGAGTTGTGGACACCATAGCCTTACCGTAACTTCCTCCTCAAAGATTTTCTCCCACATAACTGTGATACACCAACACTATCATCACACCCGAAGATTTTAAGATTAATTTAATAACATTATTTAATATACCATTCAAATTCAAGTTGTGCCCACATGTTGTTTGGGTTGCTTTGTTTTATTTTGTTTCCATTCAGTCCAGGACCCCTCAAGATCCAGGTATGACATTTGCTTTCTCGAATCTTGACTTTCCTTTACTCCACATCCCCCTTACATTTTGTTTTGGTCTTTCCTGGTCTTGGTGGGTTTTCTAATTTTTATTTTTTGAATTGTAGTCTCACTCCATCGCTCAGGTTAATGTGCAGTGGCACATTTGCGGCCACCCTAGCATCAACCTGCTGGGATCCAGAAATCCTTCTGCCTCAGCCTTGCATGTAGCTGGAACTACAGGCACGCACTACCACGCCTGATTGATTTTTTTTTAATTGTGGAGACGAGGTCTCACCAAGTTGCCCAGGCTGATCTTGAACCTGCAGGCTCAGGCAATGCCCTCACCTCGTCCTCCCAAAGTGCAAGGATGACAGGCTGAGCCACTGAGACTGGCGGTCTTAGTGTTTTATAAAAGTTCAGAGAAATTATCTTGGATGTTTCACAATCCAATTTACCTATTGTTTCCTCATGATTAGACTCAGATTTAGAGTTTTCAACAAGAATAGTTGATGGATCATATCTCGTGCTTCTTTTTGCCTCCTGGGGATTGGTTTCATTGCAGGTTATTCATTGCCCCCTCAGACAAGATAAAACAATGCACACGTCTATCAGCAAGAGGAAAGTTGAGTAAACTCTGGTACCTTCTTGCAACTGAGCACCACAAGAATGTAAAAAGGAAGAAGGGAGCAATCTGTGAGTTCACATAAAGTGACTCCTAGATGTCCCAAGTCTACCAAGGCCAATTTGGGCCAGGTTGGTATGTCCTCACTGGGTCTGTCACACTGTGATCCTCCTGAGCCCACTTGGAAGCATAAGGGGCTCTTACTTCCCCAGGATGCCAGGATCAGAAAAGCAAATTGCAAAAATAAAAATGTGGGTAGTATACTACTTTTTTAAAAAGAAGCACAGAAATATAAACACGCCTATGCTGTTTGCTCACTTTTGTGAGAAGACACACAAGAGAGTCACAGCAGAAGCTGGTGAAAACGACCTAGCATTGGAAAGGGCAAGAAGATGCCAGAGGAGCTGAGATTGGTAAAAACAATTCCTTGGCATGTGGTTTTATCTTTGAAGCATGCAAATGATATTTTATAGACAAAAAAATTAAATGAAATTGAAAGAAGTGACAAGTGTTGGCAAGGATGTGGAGGAAAGGGAATCCTGGTGTGCTGTTGACACAAATGTCAACTGGAAAACAGCATGGAGGTGCCTCCGAAAATTAAAAACAGAACCACCATGTGAGCCTGTGACCCTGCTTCAGGGTCCACATCTGAGAAAACAAAACCAGCAGCTCAAAGAGATATCTGCACCCCCATGCTCACACAGTTTTACGGTAACACCAAGACACGAAAACAGCCTAAGTGTCCATCGAGGGGTGGATGAATGAAGAAATTGTGGTGCATCCATGCATCATAGAATACTCTTAGTCTTGAAAGAGAAGGAGCGGGTTCGAGACCCGCCTGGGCAACTTGGCGAGACCTCATCTCTACAATAAAAAAAAAATAGCCAGGTGTGGTTGCACGCGCCTGTAGTTCCAGCTCCTTGGAAGGCTGAGGCGGAAGGATCGCTGGAGCCCAGCAGGTCGAAGCTGTGGTGGCTGGGAGCGGCCACTGCCCTCTAGTCTGGGTGAGAGTGAGACTCCAACTCAAAAAAAGAAAAAAAAAAGAAAGAGAAGGAAATGTCACCATTGGCAACAACATGGGTAAACCTTGAAGGCATTATACTAAGGGAAGAGCATCAGACAGAAGAAGACGAACAACACACGACCTCATGTATATGTGGAGTCTCAAAAGTCCAATTCCTAGAAGCAGAGGGTGGAATGGTAGTCCCCAGGAGCTGGGGGGACGGGGTAAATGTTGGTCAAAGGGTCCTAACATTCCATTCTAAGATGAATAAGTTCTGGAGATCCAGTGTACCGCATAGTGACTATGGTTAACAATACTGTGTTGGATAACTGAAATTTGCCAAGGAGATCTGAAGTGTTCTTCTCACTATGCACACACGGATGGTGACTAGGCGAGTGTTGGGGGTAACTAGCCTGATTGTGGTGATTATGGCACAATACACACATACATCAAATCATCATGCTGTACACCTTGAATGGATACAATTTTATTTGTCTATTATACCACAATAAAGTGAAAAAATTATGAAAAAGTAATAAAATTAAATGAAGAAGACAAAAAAGCAATTCACCAAGAAAGGAATATAACCAATTCAACTGATAACATATCTACATAGAAAAAAGAAGAATTAATTTAAGTCACCTTGGAACCAGGCTTCTTTCTTTTAAGTGTCACCGCCAGAATGACACCCAGCGCTGGTGTCACAGCATGCTCAGAGAGGGGCAGATCCTGTCCTGCAGGGAACAGGCAGCAGTTTGTAGAAGCAGAAGTAGAAACAGAAGCAGAAGCAGGGATGGCAGGAAGGAGGCCCTTCCCAGTGTGTGGCGAGTGTTTCACTCCTTTGTCATTGAATCTCCTTGGGTGATGATCAGTTTGACCCATCACACTGACCACATAGGGTTAGGCATGGAGTTTCGTGTCGGGAAAACCATACCTCCTGAAAGGGGCCTGAGTCACCCCCAGGGACCCGCACCCCATGGCCAGAGGCGACACTGCTTCAAGCTCTAGTCCGGGGAAAACTGGGAAAAGGGCCAAGGCAGCTACCAGCTCTGGGCTGGCCTGAGGCTCCCACACTACCTTATAGCTGTGCGGTTGCGACACAGCCAAGTGTCCCGGGAACGCCATTTCATCTCGACAGATGTGGCTGAGAGGCATCTAAGTGGCACCTACTGAGAGTAGTAATGGACTCATTTCCTGGACTCTAAATCTTGACACACTGTTTCCTATCTGGATTCAGATGAAGACCGTGAAAAATGAACAAACTCAGACATCTCTATCCGGCAGGTGGTAAAAGGCACGTGTTGAGGAGAGTTTCGAGATTCCCAACATCCTTCTCTCCACTCTGGAAATGAAGTGACACCCTCACGTGTGTCGGGCGATGACAGAGTCGGTCTCTGTCACCCCAGAGCTCTGAGCAGGACTTAATCAGGAGCAGGGTATACAAGAGTAAAATGTATTTTCATAGTGATTGGTAATATTCCACAGCAGCTGTGTGCTAGTGTCTTGTGGGATGTGGAACGCCATGGAAAAGGGTCACTTTCAGGCTTCAACATTCATGGGGGCAAGTTTCAGCTCTGCCATGTTCTCAGCTAACCCTAGACTTCCAGGGAGATGCATCAATGTTTGGGGCCTCTGTTTTCTCTTCTGTAAATGGGTTATTCTTTCACTGGTCAGGCAAGTTTGTGAGGATTGGCTGAGGGGTCTGCAGGTGGGTTTGATGCCTAAAAGCACTTCCTGCCATCTCCTCAGCCAGTTTCTCTTGTAAGAGAGCTATTTATACCTCAGCTCATGGCAGACAGAGCGACCCAGATGAAATAGAAGCAGTGATTTCTAAATGATAATTTAAAACACTGAGAAAATAACTTGTAAGACAGTCTCTGATTGTAAGTCCATAGCAGAATCTCACGTACTATGATAGATTCCCCAAGTAACTTATAAGACAGTCAAGATTGCCCAAGTAACGTACAAGACAATAACATATAACGCAGTCTCTGATTCTAAGTTCATAGCAGAATCTCACCTGCTAGAATAGATTTCCCAAGTAAAACCACTCACTTCCAGCTTAGTCTTTTCATCAGATTTTTTTCCTACTGTAAATTGTAATCAATGAAACAGATTGAACTTACCAGAGTGTCATCTTGCAGTGCAAAGTGGGCCCACTTTGGAAGCCTCACCTTTGGCATTCTATAGATCCGAAATGGTATGGCAGGTCTATAAGTTTGAAATAAAAAATTGACGCCTAGACTTAATCATTCGGAAGCAAGCGATTTCGCCTGTGACATCGTCACCTAAACCTGGGCCAGCACTCAAAACTCACTAAAGCTTTCCTTTTCCTGACTGGAGGGAAGTACTTTGCCATCCTGTGCTATGTATTCCATGGGTTGATGGTCTTTCACCTTCCTGCCAGAAGCTTCTGCAGCAGGGCCGTCACCACTGACCAACACTCCAAAAGATGTTGCTGGAAAAACAGTGCAGTGTCAAGGTTAGAAATACTCACTCTATAATGACATGTTTCAGGAAACTTTAAATTAAGGTGAAAGCCGCTGAAAATCAAGGTCTGAGGTTGCTTAAAATGCTTGACACTGACAAAGAAATACGTGGCTGGGAGTTACAGATGGAGATGCTAACTTGGTTTGGCATCCAGGGAATTCTTCAGCACACCAATCAATGAGTCCTCCGATGCTTCAATATCCTCCCTAATGGAGTCATTTCAGGGGTGAGCATTCCCCAAATGAAATAGTGAAAAAATAGCGGCCACTGTTTTGTCAGGCATGATAATAAAAAACTCAAAAGGGAACATATGGGGATAATAATATGAGCGAGGAAAGGTATCCCTACTGCCTTTTCAAGGACATTTGGAATATTGGAAGGCTGAGTTAGTTCTCTTGCCACTGTGGGTCCTGACATGGAAACTGCGTTTATATACAGCAGAATGATGGCACAGAACTTTCACCCTGGTAGATGGTTTGCTCGCTTAAAAAAAATAAGATACCATTTAAACCTCAGGGCTATCAAGGAGTGGGGCTGAAAGTCAAAGCAGGCGAAAGCAGATGCACAGTGTGTGTTGTTTGGAAACCTGTCTCTCCACACCCAGTGGAACAGGAGTCATGCTGCCTGCCACAAGTGTATGGATAAGTCTGGAACACAGCACTAATGAGGGACCATTGGACACAGCTGGCGGGCAGCCCGGTGCCAGCCACCCGGGAGGGCAGCCGCCTCTCTGTGAAGGCCGAAGTGGTGCTAGCAAGGGGTGAACGGCCCCCGGACGCGAGCCACGGTGCAGACACAGTGAGGACCATTAAGCTGTGTCCCTGCCACTCCCTCCTCTTGCAACTGTGGATCTTGACATGGGAGCTCCATTTATATACAGCAGAATCACAGCTGTATGAAAACTTCACCCTGGTAGCTGGTTTGCTTGATTGTTTAAAAAATTGGATACAATTTAATTGTGAGAGCAGTCCTGTAGGCCATTACTGCCCTTGGGCCTCTTCTGGGACGTGAAGGGCTTGGAGAACTGGTGAGCCGAGAACCCACCATGTGCCAGTGGCACACAAGCAACTCGTGACCCTCCTTCCATTTCCTGTGAATACGCCATTGTTGGTACAAAGGGTGCATGTCTTGGGGTAGCCTTCTGGGCTCCATCTGCCTTCAGGATGGGTTCATACCATCATCAGAGTTGCTGTACATAGTCAACTACAGGCCAAACATGGTGGCTCATGCCTGTAATCCCAGTACTTAGTGAGGCCAAGGCAGGAGGATTGCCCAATCTCAGGAGTTCAAGACCTGCCTCTACAAAAATCCTGTCTACAAAAGACCTTGTCTGTACAAAAAAAAATCGAAAAATTAACCAGGTATGCTGGCACGTACCTGCAGTCTCAGATATTTGGGAGGCTGAGGCAGGAGGATCACCTGAGCCCAGGAGGTCGAAGCTGCAGTGAGCCATGTTCATGTCTCTGCACTTTCACCTGGGCAACAGAGGGAGACCTTAATTTAAAAAAAAGAAAAAGAGAAAAAAAGTAACTACATCTTGTCCACAATAGGCTGTGCAGGACACCCAGAGCTTGGGACTCACTGAGTTGGCCTCTGACATTGGTATCAGAGGGCTCCTCGACTTTTGTACCCATGATCCCGGACACCTTCCCAGCAGCCCCTCTGCTGAATGCCCAGGTGCTGGGTGAGAGCTATCCTGTAGGTCATTACTGCTACTGAGGCTCTTCTGAGACATGAAAGACCCAGAGAACTGGGCACCAGTGGCTCACATGCAAGCTGTGATATCCTCCATGTCTTGTGTGAATGCACCACTGTCGGGGCAAGGGTGGGCGTTGTCCTTCAAGCACTTTCTTCCGTGAGGTATGACTATATCCACCTCCGAGTGCCTGTGAGTGTTGGGGGTCAAGAGAAGCTCGGACCCCAAGAATGTAAACCTCAGCAGGTTCTGGTAGGTTGGGGGTTTCTGAAATGGCCGCAGAGATTTCCATTTGGGTGTCACCACCACTGGAAACAGGCTGAGCCCAGCATAAAGCCACCGTTGCTCCCAAGAAAACAGTGAAGAAAACATCAAGGCTGATTGCACCATCCAGACTTGGAAGAATGGACTGTCTCCCACCCATCAGGTAGGTGGAGCATTGTGAACAAGCTGACTTGTAAAAAACACAAAGTTTCCGTGTATACGGGGGGGGGGAAATCTAGTGAAAAGTTCAGTCATTCCAAAAATTAAGCCCATAAAATAGTTTTGAGCAAATGACTCTGCTTTTAACAGTTATTTACTGGTTTTTATAGCCCAATGTTAACCAAAGTCATAAAAACATAATGACTTCGGCTGCAAAAGTTGCAGCACTTTTCACATTTCATTCCCAGAATAGCGATTCATGGTTTTCATGATTAGTCGGGATTGTTTGAATGTCCCAAAAATGTGTTGTGAATTGTTGTAGAAATTAGAATTCGTTCAGCAGAAAAACAAAAGGCATGAGTTCCCTCCCCTCCTTCCCACTCCCAGGCCTGGACCACTGTTCTCTGTCGGATCTTCCCAGTGCCAACCCAGGTCAAGAGGCTGGCACGGGAGCCCTTTGGGCAGAGCGCAAACTAGTAATTGCTTTCCCCAGAGTTACCTGACACTAACACAGCCATTCTTGAGCTGGGTCTCCTTGGTGGGAAAGCTTCGTTATTATTATCGCTATTATTATTTTGAGTTGGGGTCTCACTCTTTTGCCCAGGCTGGAAGGCAGTGGCATGATCATGACTATCACAGCTCACAGCAGCCCTGACCTCCTGGGCTCAGATGATCCTTCCACCTCAGCTTCCCAAGTAGCTGGGACTACAGGCACACGTCATCACACCTGGCTAATTTTATTCATACATTCATTCACGTATGTATGTATGTATAGAGGTGAGGTGAGGTCTCACTATGTTACCCAGGCTGGTCTTGAACTCCTGAGCTTAAGCAATCCGCCCTCTTCGGCTGCCCAAAGGGCTGGGATTACCGGCTCGAGCCATCCTGCTGGGCCTTCGATAGGAAAGGTTTCTGTTTCTCTGACTTCCTGGTGGAAATTACTGATTACTGCCAGAAATGACACAAGGTAAGGCTATTTCCAAACTGGACTAGCATCCTCTCCTGAAGGGCAGAAAGTGGCTCTGGAGAACCCAACCTCTGTGCCCTATCTGGTGCAGGAAGCAGGACGTGATGTCACTGTTCACACCTGTAGTGCCACAAGCTCCAGGTAATGGAAGAAGGGGCTCGGGAAGGTCGCTGAAAGCCCCCAGACCCAATGCACTGAGGGAGCCCCCTCGGCTCACTTTATACCTGGACTTGCTCAGGGTCTCTGCTTTAATTCCTTTCAGAAGGCCCCTCAGCACCACCATGGAGTCCCTGAGTCCTGAGTTGTGCTGAACGACTGCAGTGAGCTCCAATCCCAGCTAGGCCACATCTGCCTGAGAGGCCTGAGGTGACCAGTGGTCCGTGAGCCTCCTTGAGTCGGTCTCATGCGTTACTTCCTTGTGACGGGTCAGTGGTGGCAGTGTGCTATGCTCTCTTTCTTTGCTGAGCAATTCGGTAACAGGAACCAAGGCTCAGAGAACAACCCAGAGTCTGTGGACAGCAGCCAACCCGGGTCAGGGGGTGGGACTGCTCCATCTCTGTGTGTGGGGGAGGAGAATAGTCCACAGCCTACCAGCCTACAGGTGAGGATCACAGTGAGGGATGGCCCAAAAGGCCCCCATCCCCGCAAAGACAGGCAAGAGAGGAAGAAAAAGGCAAGGAATCCCACACATTTGGGGGACGAATTCCCCACTAGCCCTGATGACGAACTTGGCAGTCAACTGGCATCTTCCATAGACCTCCACATCCAGGAGCGGGAGCCAGGAACAGCCCGGGAAGCTTCTGCAAAGATCCTATCACAGGCTAGCATGGCCCTTCTTAGGAAGGTTCAACGCGGGCCTCTCCCCACCCAGAACAGCCAAGTGCAGAGTAGCATGGATATTAATGGGCACCTTCTCCGTGCAGGGGACTGTGCTGAGAGCTGCCCCATTGACCATTCCCTTGCAACCTCCCATGGGTGGTAAATGTGAACAAGAGCACCCCAGCTCTCAGATGTGCCAAGCAGAAGCCCAAGGTTACAGGGCCGGAGGGCAGAACATCACTGTTCACAGAAACTCCACAAAGTTGGCGCCCTAACCCACCCAGCCAGGGTCCTCAGGAGAACCCTGGTCTCCCCATCAGCCTTGGTACTGTGAGCAGGCGTGCATGGCCCGGGAAGGCTGCCTCCTGGGAGGCCTCAGCCTGAAAATTCTCAGAGGGAGACTGCTCCTGTGTGAGGCCAATAGAGGGAGGGAGGCCCGTGGTGCCCAGAGGGTCTGCGGGGTGGAGTGTTTGTGTCCTCATCTCTGCCCCTAGCAGGAGGGGCCTGCACCCCAGATGACAACCAGCCCAGCCACTTCTATAAGACGTTACCACTTACCAGCAACACTCAGAAGAGTATTTGGCTTAATCCCTTCATCAGGGGCTTTAATCCCTCTCATGAAAGACTCACATATGCCATTGGCAACACAGCCAAGGAGAGATTCAGAGTGTAATTCTCTGGCGTTCCAGCTCAGGTGGAAGGAAAGCGCAGGACCCAGGGGGAGGAAGGAGACCCAGATGAGAGGGTCCCGCCCTCTCCCAGAACCCCAGGGGCTCCTCCCCAAGAATGACCCCCAGAGCAGCCCCTCCCCTCCCACAGGTCCCATGCAAGGCCCCTCCCTCCCACAGCCCCGCTAGAGCAACCCCTCCCCTTCCACAGTCCCCTCCTCCTCTGGGCAGGTGGTCCTAGAGTTCTTTCAGTCTCCATCTTTCCTTTTTCTTTCATTTCTTCTGGTTCTACAAGCACTGGGGACAGTGGCTGGTGACAGAAATCAAGGAGGGAAATGACCAGCAAGCAGGGTGTGGAGAGTGTCCGGGGTTGTGTGTCCGGGGAGTGCCCTGCACTCACCCCAGGCTGACCCCCTCTTTCCTTCTTTCTTTTGCTTCTTCGTTTCATGGGTCCTTGAGAGCGGGATCGAGGGAGGGCCTGGCACCCTTTCTCCAGGAGCCAGAGAGGGCCTTGCTCGGGGTCCAGGTGCTTTCCACCAGGCACAGGCGGGCCTGGACACTCGTTGAAAGAATCGTGTCCCACAGAAAAAAAGAACTGAGTACCACACATTCTCACTCATAAGTAGACCCTGAACACCATAATACTACAGAAAAAGGATTGGCCCGGGCTCAGTGGCTCAGTCTGTCATCCCAGCACTTTGGGAGACCGAGGCGAGTGGATTGTCTGAGCCCGTGGGTTCAAGACCAGCCCAGGCAACTCGGCAAGACCTCGTTTCTACAATAAATCAAAAAAAAATTAGCCTGGCTTGGTACTGTGTTCCTGTAGTTCTGGCTGCTTGGAAGGCTATGGTGGAAGGATCGCTGGAGCCCAGCAGGTCAACGCTGGGGTGACCATGAGTGTGCCACTGCACTCCAGGCTGGGCGACAGAGTGAGACTCCAACTCAAAAAAAAAAAAAAGGGATTGGCAGTAGCAGACACCACCATGGGGCGGGGGTGGGGGGCACGTAACGTTACTAAGGGTGCCTGATCCTAATTCAGGCAAAGTGAGGTACAATGGGAAGACCAAAACTTCATCTGGACCTAGACTGCCTTGTACCCAATCCTGACTTGTACCTCACATCTATAAAATAAATATATATATAAAGAATCTTGGCCTGTGGATGAGAGAAACCTCTAATCCGGAGGCCCCAGCCTCCAGCAGGATGACCAAGGCAGCCTCTCACAGCTCCCCCAGCACCTCTGGGAATCCGGGGGCAGAATCAGCTAGAGGTATCTTCAAAATGCAGATTCCTGGGCCACATCAGAGACCCGCAGATCAAACTCCCGGGACTGGGAGACAGCTGTAGGTAGGCAAGTTTCCAAGGTGACCCTTCTTCAGATCCAAGTCTGAGAGCTGGCCAGAGGGCACTTGGCTCTGTGGCAGGGAGGGGAAGAGGGCTGGGAGAGGGGACAATCTTTGCAGAAAAATGGGATGGTAGAGTGACCCAGGAAACCCCACAATCGGAGCATCCTGTCTCTGCATATGGGAGAACCACTGCCACCCCCAGGAGGTCAGCACCCGGCAGGACATGCCGTCAGACTCATGTAGCAGAGGGACATAGGGTGCCGGGGCTCAGACAGGCAGCAGAGAAGGGGGTGGGGCAGGAAGAGGCACGGGAGTGACAAGGCTGCCTTGGATGACAGGGACAATCCAGAGATGTTGTGAGCAAAATCAGTCAGCCAACGGGCTCTTGACTGAACGACCAGCTCCCCGGAGCTCGTCCTGCTGCCTTGTCAGGTGACGGGGCCCACACCTCCCTGTTCTTGCGTGCGGCAGGGAGGGTGCTCCTACATTCCAGCATTCAGGAGTCGGGGAGGCAGAGCGAGACGTCATGGGCTAGGTTGCTAATGGGACTTGCTCTTGCCTGAGAACGTGTGCGAGAACCCAGAGAGGAAGAGAACAGTGAGCCAGCCTTGTGAGAGCACCGTACGAGAGCACAGGGGAGCCTAGACACTTCCAGGACTCACCAAGTGGGTGGGTTGAAGGGTGGCCTCCAAGGATGTGCCTTAACCCTGGAAGCTGTGAGCGTCACCTTATTTGGTAAAAGAGATCCTGCAGTTGTAATTATGTTACAAGTGATTTCATCTTGGACTGAAGTTGAGCCTTGAAAGCAACAACAAGCATCTTTAAAAGAAGAGTGGGAGAGAGATTTGGATAAACTGCCAGAAGTGGGACGGCTGGATCACACAATGGTCCTCTCCATGTGTCTTATCTGATCCAAGTATTGCCACCTCCATTTCTTTTTTCACCGGATGTGTTTCCCCATCCCTTCGCTTTCAGGCTATGAGCATCCTTAAATCTGAAATGAGTCTCTTGTACACAGCTTATAGTTTTTTGTTTGTTTGTTTGTTTGTTTTGTTTTAATCATTCAGCCACTCTCTGCCTTTTGATTGGGGAGATCCCAAGTTCATTGCGGCACTCACTGCAATAGCTAAGTGTGGAAGCAGACGGAATGTCAACCAAAGGATGAGCGGATGCAGAAATTGGATCCAAACATGTGACAGGTTGCCATTCAGCCTTAAAAAAAGAAAGAAATACTGCCACTTGTGACGCCATGGATGAACACCGGAGACACTGTGCTAAGTGGAAGAAGCCACAGAAGGACACGTTCTGTGAGATCCCACCTTATGTGAGGATTCTGAGAGAGGCAGGTATGTGTAGGCAAAGAGTGGGAGGGGGCCTGCCAGGGGTTGGGGGGAGGGGGTCTTAATTAGATAAAACTAATGGGCATGCAATTTCAATTGAGATCATTCTAGAGAGCTGCTGCATGGCCTTGGATCTAGAGTTGACACTACTGTGTTGACAAACCAGCTAACGGGAGCCAGAGGGAAATGTGACTCTCAGCTACACAGCAGAGAAGGCCATAGAAGAGGGACGCATGCTCTTACTCATAAGCTGACCTTGAACAATCGCTATAAGAAGGCGATTGGCACCTTGATGCACGGGGGAGAAGAACAGGGACACTTAGGAAATCAAAGTTTGCAAAACCACTTTTTGCCCAGGCTAACCTTTTTGCCCATGCTAACGGTCGGAGAGGGGTGGGATTGACAATTGAGGGAAACTTCTAGGGGAGGGAGGGGCATACCTCATCAACAAGGGTACCTGCATGATCAATGTTTATATA